>NW_014543119.1:457740-534620 GCF_000741045.1 Vigna radiata var. radiata | reverse complement strand
TATTTTTTGTTGATTCAGGTTTATCATTGGGAGTCCTGAATCTTGCAATTGTGGTACAACAGGTAAGAATTCAAATACTGATATTTTTTTTTTCTCATTATTAGTGAATTATTTGAGTATCTATGTATTTACACATATAAATGTACAGACGGTGATGACGTAATACAAAAAATAAAATTCAAACAAATATTAGAATTAGCAAAGGTAACTCTAGAGGGTTGCAAAAGATTTTTTCTATTTATTTTCAATAAATTAAAAATAGACAATAACCTAGATAACACTGATATTTTTAAAAGTTTATTTTTTCTATTATTTAAAATAATTGTTTGAAACTAACTGACTCTAAACGTAAGAAAATATTTAATATAAAACATTTTGTTTCGGTTTAACAAACAAATATTTTATATTAATTTTGTTTTATTAAATAAAAAAATTATGTCAGTTTAAAGCCTCAGGGCAATTTGTGTATTTTGATTTTTTTAAATAAATGAAAATATTTATAATACTTGAGGTTGAAAGGAAGTTTTATTTAACCATTTTGCAGTGTCAAAGTTTAACTGTAACTCAGTTCTAAATTGTAATGGTAAGGTTGATTATTTATATCTTAACTCATTTTTATTTCAGTGGTTATAGTTTTATCTATCGTATGTTTGAACGGAAATATGATAATATATAGGTGATAATGAGAGGAGTTAATAATATTAGATTTAGAACAATCTTTTAATTTTATATTTTTCTTTTTTAATTAAGTTTATATTTGTAAAATAATTATTTCATTGAGATTTTAAAGAAGAAAAAAAATTATTTTAATTATGTAATTTGTGTTAAATATAAATTGTAAAGAGTAAAAAAAAAATGGTGTTACAAGGCTAATAATAAAAGAAAGGCTACTATTTTTACAAAATATACAATGCTACTTTCTGAAGAATAAAGAAATACAGAGAGAACTTTCCGAGAATTGATGATTATAGAACAATCATTGTAACAAAATTTTCAGAAACCATAACACTGTTTTTCCAGTAACAGAATAAGTATTATATTTATATTTAATCTTTATATTTAAAATTTAGTACTTTCAATACTTTATTCAACTTAACTCTCAAAGCTCACACAATATTCTCAATCTGACCAGATATAAAACTTCGTTTAGCAAAGGTAAGGTACAGTCTCAGGTTGATCAAAACAATAAGATTTTCCTTACCATTGGCACACTGAGACTTTGCTAAAATCAAAACTTAATCACTCATTCCATGTGGAAAACCTAAGCTTTATATCACTCAATACATACATATATCTATATCTAAAGTCTATTTTTAACGTGATATCTAACCAATAAGTTTGTATATATTTGAATGAGATTTCTTGTTTATTGGATTTATTTGCACTAATTATTAAAATATTTTTTTTTTTATTGAATTTATAGGATTACTTGTTATTCGAACTGTTATGGATTATTTGTTTATGTTTAGTTTCAGGTTTGAAATATATACATGTTTGTGTGAGAGAATTGAAGATACTAAGTCAACAAAAAAAATTATAACAAATTTATAATATATAAATAGATACAGAATTCAGTTCAAGAATTCATGTTATTACTGTAATTTTGCGTTAATCACAAAAAGGGCACTTATGAGAGAAAGTAAATATTATATAGATAAAAAGATTAAAAGAAAAATTACATATTGAAGCCAAATTTATTGAAAATACGTCTTACATAGTGCAAGTGATGCATGAAAAGGGGAGCATCTACATAAGTAAACATGCAAATCGTGTTTGAATATGTATATATATATATATATATAGATATAGAACTTTCAGTTCTGCTAAGAGCTTAATTACAAATTCTCAGGTAAACAAATTAAACTGAAAATTTGAAAGTACTGAATGCCAAGAGCATATATAGAGACGAAACCTCCCAAGAACTGGCCTTAAAAGTAAGAACTCCTTCAATTTAATTTATATAATATGCCACATTATCCTGCATGGAGATCAAGGAAAGCATTCAATAAGCAGATACACTTTCAAAAGTATAGAAGAACTTAAGAATATCCAAATAATGAATTAAGTTAAACAAATAATTTACACTGTATATATATGAAAACCATGATGCGTTTAAAAGAAAAACAAAAAAAGTAGAAGGAAAACACAGTTTCCACAACAAGATCATTGATGAATATATCCAAATGCTGCATTAGCTAGAATGATTATCGTCGAGGTGAAAGGTTTGAAAAGGATATGGACTATTACTTTACATGGTACAGCTGAGCTTATCCGATAAGAACTCTACATGGTACAGCTAGCTGTGTAATAGTTCAAGTGTTCAACTAATAATTCAAACACATGATACTATTTTTAAGCAGTGAAGTGTTTGATGAGGTAGACTATAGAGCTAGCTGGTGTTGTGTGTAATTTGTGAAACCTATGAACATGATATGTGTACGTGAAAATGTAATTCATGAATTCAACACACGGCTAGAAAAAAAAGGAAGAAAATGGAACAGAGAAAAAGAGAGAAAGTTGGCCCCAACAGAAGCAGAAGCAGGCCAACATGGCAGATATATAATCTGTTTCAGGGAGCACACAAGTGAATGTTAATTACTGTGTCACCAATAATCTGTGACTCACAGCACAAAAAGCTGTCAACAACAGTTTCATACACTTTGATCAGAAAGACAACCTTGAAAACCCTAACTTGCTCTAAGCTGACACTGAGCAGAGGCTACACTTGATTTCTGCATTATTGTTTTCTTAGAGGAAGCATTAAACTAAAGAAGCCCTTCACAAAATAATTAAAAAGCTCAATAAACTATGTCTGTACATATGATTTAAATATGATTAAGCTATAAAAAAAATCAACATGTGCAGTAAGTTTTGACAAATTTGAGTAGAATAATCACTTGAAACCAAGAGCTTGTACCTTCAATAGCATTCCATGTTCTATTTTAATATATAAAATACAAACGTGTGTCTATTCAAAATGCCATTGAAATTCCACTTGGAACAAAAGCCGACAAAAACATGTGAGATGACGGGCAGCACAAAGCTTAAGCATTCGCCTAACCAACAAAATATTTGCTCACAAAATACACAACAAGTACTCAATATATTACAAAACTAACTAGCTTTTTGATAAATGGATAAAATTCTCAGTATCAGATAGTAGACCACATGATGAAATCAAGGTACATATGGTGAAACAAACACAGTGGAGAAAAGATGAGTACGGGCATATCAGATCAACTCTTGTATGGATATTTTAAATATATATTACAATGTAAGTGGGACATATTATATAGAATTGAGGATGGTGGAGAAATGTTTATTCTTAGAACAATACATTCAATATTTAATTAGCATTAGCTTTCTCCAACATCTATCTGAAAGATTCCATTCAATCATGTCTTTCTTAGAACAAAATTGTAAATTAGAAGAAGACTTGCAGACAGCATGCATTCCAAAAAGTTTCAAATTTGACATGTTTTATTTGAAACCTAGACTTAAATAATCATATATGTTAAAATAAAAATGTTTATTGGATGCTTACTATAACTCGACAAATTACATATATATATAGACACACACGACACATCTCACTTGATTACTGCATGTGTCAAAAATCTGCTTAATTTTTAAAAGGAAAAATTAATTGGGAGAAAGTAATCATAAAAGTAAGGAAATCAATTGATGTGCCATAAACTTTGTTTTTGTTGGAAAGCCAACATGGTGATTAAATTAATCTTTTGTGGATCTTAATTACATACAGTCGCCTCTAATTTCGCAACCTAATGAACACGGCATTTGAAATACTTTTGTCCGTATAATGTACCAACTCTTAAATAGTATATATTGCAAGCTATCTGGTTCGTGAATAAGAAAAACTATGTATATAAAGCATTAGTTTTTTGGTACCAGATCCATCCATCAGATTAAAAATTGTAATATCAGTATCAAATTACTCAATAAGTTTTACTTCTTTCTAGCTATATCTCTTGACATTCAAACTAGTAGTACTTATTAATAATAACACACATAATCTATATGGGCACCCCCTAATGCTTCAAACCATTGTAGTATAGTTTAGGTTGAGATATATGTTATTACCATAACTTGATGCTGGCCATGGCTTACGCATATCTAACCAGCAACAGATGACAGAAAAAGAAGCATCATCTGGTTGATGTGGTGATGAAAAATTTGGATAGTTTTTGTGAAATTTTAGATTGAAAAAATTGATTGGTGTTATATAAAAAAAGGTACGTTGAAGATTATACTGGACCAGAGATAAAGTTGATGATAAAATAATATAATTACCAATAGGTGAAACACAGATCTTCCAGAGGAAGAATATTCAAGAGAAATGGATGGAGGAGGTTGATGATTCTTCAAGATTTCCCTTAGGGGTCTTCTTTTTCTTCTTGTAAGGTATACCTCTAGCCTTAGCTTGGCACTCCCTGACCTCCCTAAGGTAGACACGGATGGAGCCACTAGCAAAAGGGTTAGTCTCTGGAGAGCCTCCATTTTCCTCATAGGCTGCTCTAAGCCTGCCTATGAGGGCATCGAGACTCCCCCAAGCTTGTCTGAGAGGACAAGTGCAGGGTGCTGGTGGTTCAGGCTGTCCATAGAACATGCACCCTTGGAGGTGAACCTTGGTCTTTCCGAACTGGTCGAGATACCTTAAAAAATCAAGGACATGGTTGCAATTGCACTGAGAGAGAGCAACTGGGGGTCTTTGGTTCTTCAAGTATTGTCCAAAAGTGTTCCAGTCCCTTCTCTTCTGAGACTCATAGCGGCTAAGTGTGACTGGACTCTGCTGCTGCAGCTGTTGGTGCTGGTGCTGGTGCTGGTGCTGGTGCTGGTGCTGTTGCTGGAGGTGGTAATCTAGAGGGATGATGCTTGATGAACCTTCTGCACTGTGGCTGCCACTGCTGGACATTGTTGAAACTGTGAAATGGTGAATCAGGATGAAGAGAGAGAGGAGGGGTTGGAGTTGGGGCTGGTTTTTCTAAATAAAGCCAGGGAAAGAGGGAGGTGAAAGGTGAAAGTGAAAGGAATAGGAGAGTGGAGGAAGATAGAGTATTGAGATCACGTCACTGGGCTACTGAGAAGACATTTTATGGGCCATCTTGGTTTATTTCTGTTCATCTCTTTTGTCTTCTTGCATATGGGAAAAGTTTGGTATACACCAAACTCTATTCAACATAAATTATTACATTGTTTAACTTAAATTATAGTCCTAATTAATCCATATCTTATCGATCATCAGGTTTTTAATTGACCAGAAAGAGTTAATGAATCTCAGTTATTATATGTGTTAGGTAAAGCTTGCCCAAGACCATACTGGTTTTAGATTAAGTAGTTATAGTTTCACTTTTAATCCTCAAAAGATGCAATTAGAGAAAAATAAAGGTCTAATTGATGATGTAGCTAAAGAAAAGAGAAACTAGAGGAATTATAATATATGTGTTTATATATCATTTTCTTGTTTCTCTGACAATAACATGATAAAATTGATGAATCTTGTGACCTAAAAGTAATGGCTTCAAAATTTGAAAGTATTTCTTTATTTGGGGAGATAAAAAATTGTGTCTTTATCCTCTTCTGGACCATACAGGGGGAAAACGTTCTTTCTACTGTGTTTCACTTTAATTACATTAGCTTCCATTAACTATGTGTGTTTTCTCTATAAGCATACACAATTATTGTGTTTTGCCCTTATTCATCGCTAAGCCTTATCTCCTTAACCAAGCCCATTATCATTATTGCTCTCATCAAATCATTCCGATAGCTATAGAACCTGCTATTTGACATGTGTTTAAGTTAGTAATTATACAATTAATTTAAGCTGGAATTTATATTGAAAGAAATTATGTTTAAGTTAACAGTGAAACTCACTATAATTTGTTTGATCAGGGTTAAATTAATCCACCTATTTAGCTCTAAACCCTAAATCCACCTAAAGTTTTATTAATTTTTGGATTAAATATGTTTTTAGTTCTTATACTTTGGAGCGATTTTGGTTTTAGTCCATTTTCAAACTAAGGTACAATTTAGTCCTCCAACTTTAGAAAACTCTGGTTTTAGTCCTTTTTACCAAAATTTTTTTAACTTTATTTGTTGTTTCAAGCACGTTTCATTATAGCACGTGCTTAAAACAACAAATAAAGTTAAAAAAATTTGATAAAAAAGACTAAAACCATAGTTTTCTAAAGTTAAAGGACTAAATTATACCTTAGTTTGAAAATGGACTAAAACCAAAACCGCCCCAAAATATAGGGACTAAAAATATATTTAACCCTTAATTTTTTAATATCTCTCACATAGTAAAAACATGTTCATAAACCTATCTGTGAAAACTTGATTTTGAATTAGCTTCTATGAAAAGAAACAGTGAAAACTTTAATGTTATTTTCTTAATTTAAGCAGAATATGCCATACATAACTTTCATTCTAACGCGTGTCACCGAGTGCTATATGCTAAAAAACATCCTTTGCATTAGTTGATATTTCACTGTGATTAAAGACTGCAACACATATCAAACACACCTAAATCTAAATTTTGATAAATCTAACATATATTTGAAAAATATATTCCAATTTTAAATCCTCTAGCTTTCAGGGTATAGAAATATCACAATTGATTTTATCTCCTACCTAAAGTAATTTTAGTAAAGCTATAGCTGTTTCGTTTTTTAATAAAATTGATTCTACCTTCAAAAAACTTATCCAAAAACATATAAATACATAGAAGGTCAATGCCAATTTATAAAGAATTTGAACGCTTTATACTAATAAATTGATTGTTTTGAATTAGAAGTAATGTTATTTTTTATATGGGTTTGAATCCGGTTTCATTATTATGTCTCTAAGTTGAATATCTTCAAAAGATTTATTATTAGAGATGATAATACGGAGTGTATTATGTAGGTCTATTTAAGTCCATTCTGCATAACTTATGACTTCCACAAGCCTACGTCAAAGTGGAACGAGCAAATCAACATAATTTATGTGTACATTTATCATTAATTCTTTGAAATTTCTAACATACTTAAAAATTATAAAATTTTAAAATATTATTTATTTTAAAAAATAACTTATAAAATCTATTATTTCTGCTAATTTAATTACTTCTACTTATTTTAAACATAACAAGAATTTATAAATCCACTGTATCACTTGTTGTCATTTATAAATATATATTTCTAAATGTTAGGATACAAATAAAGTCTCATATCGAATAATAAAAAATCAATATGAATTTATATACATATAGATATCTATATTGATAAGGGATTTTTTGAAGTGGTATTAAAAATTCAAGATTTGAGTTTGATGACGGAAGAATAATGATACTTAAACAACATTTGAATATCATTTACGTATTCTTTTATGATTGGTCCATAATAATATTTAAATATTATAAATCTAAAGTATCATTATCCGGTGACGGAACTCATACAAAAAGACTGAAATAACATATTTCAGGTGAAGATAATTATTAAGACATGTGGGTGGGCATTATCGTTATGATCCGGAACACAACACACGCCATGTTATAAATTAGAAATACAGTATTACGCATGTTGTCTTCGAGAAACAGATTTTATAACCGGTTATTAGGGAGCACCTCTCTGGAACTTTGCATGCATGCCACAAGATACTTGGCCGTACTCTTTTGGAGCATGCAAAGTCTTTTTCTCATCAAATATATATTTTTTTACCCTACAACCTTCAGTTTGTTTTTAATGTCTTCTATTAATACTAGGTACATATTTTCTGTCTCTACATCTTTCCACATCAGGCATGCCCAACACATTATGCTTCTAATTCACTTTAACATATTAACTCCACTTTCTAACTTTCTTAACATATTTAAAATACTCACATCCAATGATACTTGCTGTTTCACAATTTATTGTTTCACCTCCTTAAAAATTACAATTTGATTTACACCATATATACATTCATACACACATATAATATATGTAATTATTATTATTGTTTACATGTCTTTTTAGTTGATGTTTTTATGTTAGTCTCCTTGGTATTTCAACTTTAAATATTGACATTTTTTAATATGAACAAAGTTTTCATACATTTTAAAAGGTGAAAACATAGTTTATATCACATTTATGATAAAACCATAATAAAATTATCGAGTTTCTAAATTAATTACATTATATATATCTCAAATACAAGTATAATAACATCTTGGTAAATATGAAATCAGAACTCTATTAGTGCATCCTATGAACACCTTATAGTAAGTTAACGAAAGAAACTATATTTATAAATTACTCTTAATGTTAATAATCTATTAACAAGTTCATTATGTATTCATGTCTATGGCTTAATCGGGCCATGAGATTTTGATTAGACTATAAAAGTACGTTCATGGTTGGAGTAGGAGAAATCTCTTTTTGATTAATCATCTAGCTAAGTTATTATTTTTAGCAAATTTCGGAAATTAAATTAGAGATTAGTTAAGGTAAGTGGGTCAATTTTGGCATTAATCCTATTGTGGTTTATGCGGTGACATATAATAAACAGATATTTCTTTTCTCACTTGCCATGATTTTGTAGGGAAGGAAACTGAGGTAGACATCAAATTTGATGGAGATGACAACCGACCAATGTTGAGAATTGGGCCCCTTGTAGATGCTCTTGTCAAAACTCTAATAAACTAAGATTATATTCATTCAATCGATAATTAGAAATTATCAAACACTTTGAATTAACTCAAAATATATATATATATATATATATATATATATATATATATATATATATATATATATATATATATTAGACTCACCTAGAATTTGAGATGTTCTCCATCTCTACTATTTCCAAAACGCCTTTCTAGAGCCAAACCCCAACACTTTTCACGTCAAGCCAAACGTTGAATTTCTCATTCATCAAAATGGGGTCGTCGTATAATTGTAGGGTACCCTAAAATTCGGAATCCTATAGAGTACCACAAGCATATCCATGGAAAAATTCTAGTTCAAAATATTTGTTTCATGACAAATCCTTTCGTCCATTGATGCTTACAACTCATCCCATTAGAGCATTACATCAAGAGTAACTTAATTAGATTGTACGTGTTTGCTTATCAATAAAGGTTTATTTTGTGTTTGATATGATTTTGGACCGTTTCAAATTATAGAAAATTATTTATAGTATTCGCATTAAATACGAAATCTTGAAGAAGGAGAGAATGGTTATGAATTAAGCAATTTGTCAATAGACATTTCCTAAACAAATGTGATTATTGGCTATACCTTAAAATTGAGTTGACATATAAGCTGTTTGTGAAAGTATTGATGATGTTTGTACATGTATAATTAAAGTGAAACAATAATAATCCATAAATTGTAGCATGTGATGATTGAGCATTAAATAAATTTATTACGTTAATTAAGATTTTTGTTATAAAAAATTATACTTAAATCCTTGCAGACGGGTGTCTCTTTTTGTTTCTCCTTTTACGTGTTCTACGGAAAAGACCCTTATTATAGGTAGTGCTAATAATTCGACGAATTATGTTCTTTTTGTTTAAATTATAATTGGGAAATTATCCTATATTCTTAGGTGTGTAGGCAGAAGAAAGAGAGAGATAAGAAGAATTTAAAAATAAAGTAAAAAATAAGGAAGAGATAAACGAAACAACGACTCCTTAAGTCAGGGACTCGATGGATATATACATTACAACGCGTATTTTCAGATTGAGAATCAACAAAATTACTTTGACTTTGCCTCCTAAACATTTATATTTAATTTAATCTCTTTATTTAATTCAAATCAAATTTGTGTTTTATGTTTATCTTTATTATGTAAATTTAAAAAATAACTATTATTTTGTAAAAAACTTTCAACGTTATAAAATATCGTATACATATTTATATATATGAAACAATAAAAATTAAATTATAGTTTCATAATTTTCAGTATAAAATATAAAGTAAATTAAAAGTATTTTAATAATTTAAAATGAAAATAAAGATGACGCAATAAAACGAATATGAATACACTCATTTCAAATAGGAATTTGTAATTGTCCAAAGCAATTCATAACCTTCATGCAGAAGGCTGTTCATAATTGCCCTGGTTAAAAAAATCATTGGAAATTAATTAAAAATTATTATTAGAAAACATAAATTAACTTTCAAATATTTATATCAATCAAAATATAATACTATTGTAGTTTGTTTAATCAACTCTAATATACCGAAAAAAAATAATTTAAAAAAAAAATATATTAAAAAGTATAAAATTATAGTGTTTATTATTTAAAATATATTTTTTAATAAGTGTAACAACTCCCCGACCATAAGTGTAATATATCACCTTCACATGGTAACCTTCTCTGCTAAAAGTGAAACACATCGTTCTCACATGGGAGCTTCCTCAACCAAAAGTGGAACACATTGTCTTCAAACGACAACCTTTCTATCCAAAAATGAAACACACCATCTTTATATACCAGTCACAAATAACAAAAACGTGTCCACCTTCACAAAATCCATCAATACATGCACTTTTACTCATGCAATTCCATGAAATCTCATACTCAACTTTAAACAATAAATTGAAAATACTCATCAAACTTCAATATATCATTGTTCTTAAATTAAAAGCCATTAGAAAATAAGAAAATAAAAACACAAAAAATGCCCCTACCTCTTTTTGTTCAATTCTTCTTTCTTCATTTTTAAGACTCAACTTTTACCCTTCCTATCACTAGTGTAGAAATAGCGTTTAATGTCACACGTTTAACATCACGCGTTTAATGTCTAACGTAGGAAAATTCAACATAGAAAATGACTGGTGACAATTCTATAAATAAAACACCATTATCGAGGTCGGCCAGGGGGTCCCCCGATGTCATATTTGTGTTAAACGTTGGCTACAACAAGGTTAGACGTATTATGGTCTGCACACAGAACTGAAAAGTCACTGTTTCATTGACTTTGGACATCGGTTATAGGGGCCCCAACCTCTAATTCGAATATGACGTCGGTCCCTCCCATCACGGACTTCAAAAAGGTCCGAAAATACCTTATTTTAAGCGTCAAAATTATTTTTTTTACTGACTTAGATGTCGGCTAGGGAGGGGGACCGACGTCTTAAAGCAATTTGACGTTGGTTGGAGGGGGGGTCGACGTCAAATCCCTTGCATTTTCACCCACTCCAAAACGCGAACATCAATTACGCATACTATGGTTGGTTTTTGATTATTTGTTATTAGTTATTGGATATGAATTTTAGTTTTGAAATGTGATTGGTTATTGGAGATATGATTATTGGAGATGTGATTTTTAGTTTTGTTAAAAAAGTATGGCTTAGTTTCTCACACCAAGAGGGAGGGTGAATTGGTGAAACTAAAAAGCAATGTTCTTTTGAAATCTTTTTCGCAAAGGTGATGCCTTTAAAAACTTTCTTGAAACGCAATGAAAGAGATTTTCAAATGCAGCAGAAATAAAGTCGATTGAATGCAGAATAAAGTCGACTAAAATTAAAAGTGTAGGGACCAGAGAAATCAAAGATTGCTTTTTATACTGGTTCGGCCAACCTACCTATATCCAGTGTCCTTCCAATCATAGGAAGCAAATGCACTATAATGATCAAGTTTTTTACAATAAGGCTTTTATAGAGACCTTATGTCAAAAATATAAAACACCTCTCTAACCCTCTAATCAAAACATAGGCATACAAAAACCAAGACCAGCAGCAAGAATCCCCTCTTCTACTGTCTCAACCCCTTTGAGAAACCCTTCAAAGTCAAGAACACAACACACTCTTCTTCCTGTAATCACAACAGGGAAACAACCCAATCTTCAGCAGATTGTTAATCCTGATCTTGCAATAGACACCTCAATATGTAGATAGATCAGACTTTCAATGCACAACAATTTTGATCTTTAAGAAATCACAAGGAGATGATCATCACGGTCTCTTCTTTGATTGTTGTAGCTTTTTCACTTTCTGTAATACAACACTAATCAGAAAGATATCATAAAATCGTTAGAATCAAAAAACTGCTTAGAGAAAAGAAATTCACGTCAATTTATAGAAAATCACAATTCTAACGCATTCTAGTCAACTTAGCTAATAATGCAGTCGAGTATAACAAAAAAGTTATAGCAATTAGCAGCATTCAATGCAATTAATTGAATACGCAATTAATGCAGTCGATTTACATTTAATGCTTGTTCAACCAAATTAAAAATATGACTGTTAGACAGTTATGTCAAACATTAACAGAATTTCAAAACATAACAAACTTAGTCGAATGCAATACACATGTAGTCGACTATGTAACAGTTTAAAACATAGTTTTGAAAAAATTTCTCTTTGAAAAATCTCATAACACACTTTGAAAAAGGTCTGTGCAAAGAAATGAGTTTTAATCGGCTCACCCCATAATGAAGTCGACTTAAAACTATTGTTTTGCAACACAATTTAAAGTTCAACATTAGTGCTTGTGGTTTTTCTTTTCCAAAACATGTGTCATGCATTCAAGTATAAAATCACATATATGCCATAGTGAAATGCAAACAACACAACATCATAATCATGTTCTCATATAATCACATATCATGAAAGCATAGAACATGTAACACATAATATACATGTGTTATTAATTATGTGTTGTCATCATAAAAAAGCAGAAACTCTGAGATTGTGGATTCAACTAAACCAGTGTTCCCCCTAACAACAATCTCAACAATCTCCCCCTTTTTTGATGATGCACAACCATGATTAATAATCAACCATGGTGTACAAATCAATACAAATTATCAATCATATACCAATCAACATAATTCTCCCCCTTTGGGCATTAGCAAAAAAGGCAAGCATAATGGTATTGATATACATATAATCAATCATATAGAGATGCATCAGATAATCATCAAAAGCAAAGAATGATGCCCCCATTGTCACAAATATTCACATGATATAACATATTCTCCCCCTTAAGTGTACGCATGTGAAACATCTCAATGAATATGAAATACTCCCCCCGACACAATGCATGTTTTAATCTCAAAACACAAATGCACAATGCAGTATACACAAAATATATCAAAGTATATATATCAGCATATGACAGTATTGTATCAGATAAAAAACAACGCAAACATATCAATGCATCAATGATACAATATCATTCATCACAGACAATATAGTCTCTTAATCATCTCAAAACATGTATATCAAAGAGATATATTGAATAACAAACAGTTAAAAACACATATATCACTAGTTAAAGATAATAGAAATCCAAATATTGGAATCTTTAACCCCTATAAAAACATAGTCAATTTATCCTCAGTCATAATCGACTTCATTGCTTCTCCTGTGAGTTGAATCTCCAGTTTCATCCATCCAGAAAGCAATGGTCCTATAAAACCTTTCAAGGTCCTTCTAGATCAAGCATTTTAAAATCAATATGATACATGAATTTATACAGGTAAATTATGAATATGCAAATTTATGAATGTAACAGTAATCAGTAATACATTCAACTACATTCATAGGATAATCGATTTCAATATGATTAATCTCATATTTTTAACACAGATCAATTAAAGCAAATATCTGATTTGGTTAATATTCAACTAAGATTACAATCAGATATAATCAAAAGATAAATGGCATAAGAAACCAACATCAAAAGAAAACAAGAAAATAAACTAAATCAAAGAAAATACATGACACTAGACTGTAAACACAAGACCTTTATTCTGTTTCAGATGACTCCATAAAATCCTCTTCACTAGACTCATCATCCTCATTGGTTGATTCTTCTGTTGATGTGGAGCTTTCCACATGATTCTTGATGATTTCATCCATTTCTCGTTCATTAAAAAAAGAGATTTCTTTATCTTGCTAGCTCTTCTAGAGACTTTCTCAAATCTATTTACCACAAACTTTTCAAATTCAGACTTAGGAGATGGTAAGATATGTCCTTCATTTTGATCTCTGATTGGATTCTATACATCATTGAATATCCATCCAAGAGCAGTTTTCTTCAAACCAATGCATGTTAGAATTTCCAATATGATTAGTTCTGTTGCATATGATTTTGGTTTCACAGGTGAGATTGATTTCAATAAGGGACAAAACTTTACTAATGAAAGCACCATAGGGAAGATTACACCGCACATTGATACCAACATCAATGATATGCCACTTAAAAACATCTACTCAATTTGATGGTATTCTGAACATTATTGCATTTAGTATATATAGATCCTTTGTCGTCAACTTGTAATAATTACGCCTTTCAGGTAATAAAACCCAATCAATAATGTATGCAATGATCTTTTCTTCAATAATGTATGCAATAAAACCCTTTTTTCCTTCTTGTACCTTAACGGATAACTCATACAGTCTTTGAACATTTGCATCTTTTTAGTCCACCTATTTTGCAAGCAATCGGGTAGGTGCGACATGCGTCCTTCATCCTTGAGACCAACAACCTGTAGCCAAGTATCATTGTTGATAACAATGTCTATTCCTCTTACACGTGAGTGAATGTTGCCATCAACTACTTTGATATTGTTGTAAAATACTACAACAAGGTTTGGATAACAGTCACCTATCATCTAAACAAAGGTAGATAGACCTTGATATTCATGTTTTTCTGGAAATATAAATCTCTCATTCCTGAACAGAGATAACTCAATTGACTTGTGCGGAGCAACATATATAACTTTTTTCCAACCCATAAACCTTTCTCTAGCAGAGCTATCACTGATCCATCCTGAAGGGCTTACATTTCTTTCGAATGAAGGAACACTCTTAGTACGTTTAGATGAGGAAGATGATGCAATTTTTTTATAGGAGTCACAAGAATACCTTTTATAGCTTTTAGGGTTTTACACAGATTAACGATGAGACCCCAAAGATACACACTCAATTTTTGAACAAACTGTATATAAAGTCGCGAATCAAGACATACTCAAATAGGCTCATTCAAATTTTACACAAATTAAGATTTTCAAAACTGCATTGAAATGTTAAAGTCGACTATATGCGCAGGCAATTCGACTTGGTTAGTTATGTTTTGAATTTTTGTTAATGCTTGTGATCTATAACGACTATATTTTGATTTTGTATTCAAGCATTAATTGCAAGTCAAATAACTTAATTGTGTAATCAATTTGGTTGGTCTAACTGCTATTAATTGTTTTAACTGTCATAACTGTCTGGTTACAATCGACTGTATTAGTAGTAAAGTCGACTGTATTAGTAGTAAAGTCGACTACAAGAACATCTGTTTTATAGAAAACTATAAATAAACGTGATTCTATAATTCACAAAGACTTTGGTTGTTCTGACATTTTCATTCTATTGTTTCATATTTGATACTTTGTGAAACGCTCCAAGAACTCATCAAGAAGACCATGGAGATCTGTCCTTGATAGTTGCTTGACGAGCAAGGTTGTGCTAAAAGAAAAGTTTGATCATACTGTCTTATATTGAAATTCTTATTTTTTTTATATGCTTGCATATGTTTTTATTATCAATTGTTGGGTTTTTTTATCTATGCTTAAAGCTCTTATCGTTTAACTCATTCGATATAAAGATATTTGCCTTTATTGATACGGGAACGTACGGGGAAGTCATGAACTGATAGGATATTCCTTGATTAAGCAATACCGCCTAGAAATAAGGGTAGGACGATCAATTGTATTTTGCTTCTGTATATAATGCATTGCTAATTACTAGGGGAGACTAGGGATAGTAAACCAGTAACTAGTAATAGGCTCTTTTCACCGAGGGATCGGGTTTAGGGTAGACTAAGAAAGTTTGCATGACAATTAGATAATAAAGAGAATTTAATAAGAAGAGTATATATAAGAGGGTGGATAAGATGAAATTGTACACCCCAACAAGTCCATTCATCCATATATTTTCCTTGCCAATTGAATCACTTGCATTTGCATGTTTATTTCCGTTCTTTGCATTCAACCACAAATTTATTTCTTTACAAGTCTTATAAGGTCAATTTACATTAAACATAAGGCCTAAGAGTCCTTTGGGAGACGATACTCGGACTTACCGTTTATATATTACTTGATAACGATCTGGTACACTTGCCAGGGGCCTAACAGTCATCCCTGACCACTTTCATTTCATGTATTTCGGAGACTGTTTCGTGTATTTGGCCTTTAATGCGATGTGCCAGTATACATCAATTCAAATGATGCAATAGAGATCATTGGGGGAGACATGATGTTGAATATTTCAATCCTTCAACTATGGTGCATATAGGATATTTCATTGTCTTCCATACTAATTATATTTAGATTGCTAGTTTCTAACAACTTAACTTTTTGTTATAGGTACATGGACACTGTCATTATGGACCAAGGTCGGTCTTCCATGTATAGATTTGTTGAACCTCAGACCATTCAACCTTCTGGTAACACACTTGAGACCAAACAAAATCATTTGGAAACATGGATGGCTGAGTCAAATAACGACATATACCTTGCGCCATACATTGGTGGGTATGTGTTAAAAAAATGTAAACTTTGACTAAATTTTACTTAATTAGTCTACTAACTATTTGTGATTCATGATAGGTCTCATTGGGAACTGATAGTCATCATTCAAACACAATGCAAAATTCTATGGTTTTGTTCCTTACATAGGAGGATGAAAAATGACTTGAAATTCATGCTACTATTGTTTCTCTTTTTATGTTTCAAATGTTACGAATCCATGTTGACCTTCAATTTTTATAATGAATATAGTTATATTAATATTACACTATGTTTTCAATGTAAATAGTTATGGGTAAACTCAGAGGTCAGCGAGTTCAAATCTTATATCCAAAGGTTGTAATTCATTTATAGTTCTTATTCATTTTCTATGGTATTGTATGATCTACGTGTGAGATTATTTAGTTTGTCATTTTAGTGTAACGAGAAGCTAGATTCATGGGAATGTGGCTACTATGTCATGTCTTGGGTTAAAAACCTCATTCGAGCAGGCATTACAGATTATTAGATTCAAACAGGCATTACAAATCAAATTCAGCTTTGAACATATGTAAACAAAATGAATTTGACTTAATTTTGTAGCACTTCAAGAATATATCACCTATATCAGGGACACAATTAAGAAGATACGACAAGAATGAGCAACTTATCTTCCATAGAGATGGACTTAGGATCTATGGCCACGCCTTTAGGAACAATTTTATTATTATTGAATACATTAATTAGCTTACTTTTGATAGTTTAAGTTTTGGATTGCTATTTCGATTGTTTAGTAGTATAATCACTTGAAACAAATAGAATATATAATTTTGTGATGTGCTGAGATCATTTTCTACATTTCAGGTGTGGTTTTATTGTAAAAATAAATATATTTTTGAAAAAGAAACAAATTGAATGTTGGTTAGTGTCAAAACCTCTAATGATGTTTGGTAGTGCACATCAGACGTCTAAATGCTTCCAGTGCTTGATAACGGATTAAAATACCGCTATTTGATATATGATTGTGTGAACTCATATGTTTTCAGTAAATTGTGTGAACAAGAGAGTTGAGGTTGATTTTAACTGTTTTCTAACAAACTCCCCTTGTTTTAATAGAAATTGAAGCAATAATGGAAGAAGAAGTGAAAAGCCATGAAGTTGGAGCTCAAAAGGGGTAAAAAAGGCACCAAGAAGGGAGAAAACCCGAAGCCCAGGCGAGCACCAGGCGACAAAAACGCAAAATTTGTGAGAGGAAATCACCGTCCTCGCCCGCACGACGGACCCGACGCCCAGGCGACCGACGTTCGTAGCCCAGGCGCCCAAAACTGGTGCCCAAGCCTTACAGAAGCCTTGATTCACGCCCGGGCAAGCTCCCTGTGACGCTTGAGCGTGATTTGATATGGATTGGGCCCTGTTTCTGCTCTGATTTGATTCTTTTGGACCGGGCTGCACTTTGGGACAATTCTGGCATTATTTAAAGGACCCTGGGGCTCTAGGTTTTGCATCCTGGTAGAAGAGAGCATCCAATACACTCCTATCCAATTCTTAATCTTCAATTCTTTATTCTTTTCTTCCATTTTTCATAGGTTCCCCCATGTCTATAGGGAACTAATTTCTATTTGTTGTTGGGGAATGATGTAACCTTGTGAACTCTCATGTATTTGAATTTACTCTTAATTTCATATGCTTTATTTTATTATTTGTTAGAGTAATTCATCTGCTTTATTCTTGCTTATACAATAGCATTATTTGTGAGTTGCATGAGTAACGGGAGGTTCCTTTCAATTCAAGTCCTTGTTGAATTACTCCTAAGGGTTATATTGCTCAGGGATGAGGGTATGAGTCTTGGTCATCTTAACCTCTTGATCTTCATATCTTTTTACTGGGAATGTTAGGGATTGCATGAACTGGTAATTAGGGACAAGCTTATTGACCGAGGGATCGGGTTTAAGTGTTTTCGTGAGGGACGTTAGCATTAATGAATAAAGAGGATTCTTATATACATGAGAGGGAACTTGGTGAAATCTAACCCCAACAGCATAACCATCCCATATAAATCAACCTCCATTCATCTCTGTGCTATTTTGCCACTGATCAATTGCAATTTATTTTCTTTATTATTTTTGCACCATAAATCCATGATCTTCGTTATTTTAAGTCTTAGTTAATCTTGTTTTCACACAACTGTTCAGCGCCGAGAGTCCTCTAGGATACGATACTTGGTCTTACCATTTTATATTACTTGTGCGACTCGGTACACTTGCCGATTTGCCCCAACAGTGCTCACTCCAAGATTTTCTCGCTTAGCGAGCAAGTGGCGTGCTTAGTGCAACTCAACGTTAGTTGGCATGTGGTCGAACGTCAAGTTTGATGTTTGACAAGGTAGAATCTGACGTCAATTGATGTCCAGTGGAGAATCTGACGTTAAATTGACGTCTACCAATATGACGTCAGGGTTAGGTTGAACATTAAATGTCTTTTTTGCAATGGTGTATGTTTGAATCTTACTCTTACTTTTTCTTCAAATCTATTTAGTCATCTTCTTTCTCACCTAAGTGTAACACTATTAGAAAGTGGGTTTTTAAGCCTAACTCAACCCCACAAAACCGTCTTATAGGGTGAGGTTTGCACCTCACTTATATATTTTAATTCGGGCTTATTTCTAGTTGATGTGGGACTTCCAACACACCCCTTTCACGTCGAGGTATAGACATCTTGTGCGTGATAGTAGAAATTGGGTGGTCTAGTAATGGCCCGACAACGGGTGGAAACAGAAATCTCCACTTAGAACTCGCTAGGATATGCTCTAACCTGGAACTAATACCACGTAGAAAATAAGACCGAACTTTATTATTCAGAATTAATTGAAAATATATTCTCATATCCTTTATATGTAACAATCTAATTCTCCTAAAAAAGGAAATAGAGAAACTAGGAAAACAAAATAAAATAAATGAAATAGAAGATTGTATATCTATTTTTTTCTAATTAGGAAGATTCTAAAGATATCTTCTCTAATTACAACACTCCCCTCAAGTTGGTAAATGAATATAAATCATTCCCAACTTGCTTACAAGATCTTGAAATCTACCCAGAGGAAGCCCTTTTGTAAAAATATCTACTATTTGAAGTTCTGTAGGTACATGAGTTGTAATCACAAAGCCTCTGTCAAGATTCTCTTTGATTAAATGTCTGTCAATCTCAATGTGTTTCGTTCTGTCATGATGTACTAGATTATGGGTTATGCTCATGGCAGACTTATTGTCACAGGGTAGTTGCACCGGGTTCTCCACTTTGACTTTAAGATCATCCAAAATGATTTTCATCTAGAGTCCTTCACACATTCCTTGAGCAAGAGCTCGAAATTCAGCTTTTGTACTAGGACGAGATACTCTATCTTGCTTTTTGCTTCTCCTTGTTACCAGACTATCTCCAAGAAACACACAATACCCAGAAGTAGATTTTCTGTCAGTAATAGAACCTGCATAGTCAGCATCAGTATATATCTTCATAGTAAATATGTTTTCCCTTTTATATAATAGCCACTTTCCTGGACTTGACTTCAAGTATTGGAGAATTTTGTCAACTGGTTGTATGTCTCTCTCTCTTGGATCATGCATAAATTGGCTCACAACACTAACTGCATAAGCAATGTCTGGTCTTGTGTGTGATAGATAAATCAATTTTCCTACCAATCTCTGATATTGGGCCTTCTCTTACGGAGCACTTTCTTCACATCCAATTCTGTGATTCTGTTCTATAGGAACTATTGAGGTTCTACATCCCAGCTTTCCTGTTTCTTTGAGGAGATCAAGTACATATTTCCTTTGGGAGATGAAAATTCCATTCTTAGAGTAGACAACCTCTATTCCAAGAAAATATTTGAGTCTTCCTAGGTCTTTCATTTCAAATTGAGCTGCCAATTTATCTTTTAATGCCAATTTTTCTCTTTCATCATCTCTTTCAATAATCATATCATCCATATAGATAAGTAATAGAGTGAGTTTACCTGTAGAAGAGTGCTTTATGAATAGAGTATGATCTCCTTGGCTTTGTCTGTATCCCAAGGAAACCATTGTTTTTGTAAATCTTCCGAACCATGCTCTAGGGGATTGCTTAAGACCATACAATGCTTTCTTCAGGAGGCATACCTTGTTTCTTTCATTTTTCACTTCAAAACTTGGGGGAATCTCCATGTACACTTCCTCATCTAGATTTCCATGAAGAAAGGCATTATTCACATCCAGTTAGTGTAAGTGATAACAGTTGATTTAATGTGTTTGTGTGTGTATATTTTGTAAACAAATCAACTCCTTCATAGCTTTTACCTTCTTTTATCCTCAAGTTTAGTGTGTTTTCTAGTTTTCTTGTGTTTTATTTAGTATATGCATGTTTTTACCTCTAATCTCTTTGTTTGAGTGTGTGAAATAAATTAATAGGAAGCAATTCTAGTGGAGGAAAACAAGCAAGAACTCAAGGAAACATGTTTTAGGATAAGAAAAGATCAATTTGAAGCAAATACCCATGTTGGATGCCTTTGGAGCAAACAGACCTGCAGAGAAAGAGAAAAAGATACAGTGCAGAAAAATCAGGCCCGGGCCCCCCAAAAGAGGGCTGACCCCCCTTCCCCATAAGAAGGGGGTTGAGCGCCCCAGAAAGGGGCTGAGTGCCCTTCAATTCGCAAATCCAGCCAAAACTTGGCGCCTGGGAACCCTAGAAGGGGGTTAGGCGCCCTTTGCTTCACTAATTCACCTAGAACTTGGCGCCTCGGTGCCCCAGAAAGGGGCTGAGCACCCTTTGACTCGTTGTCCTTGAACAATCCTGGCGCCTGGGCACCCTAGAGGGGGTTGGGCGCGACTTTCGCTGATGTGTCAAAATGTCTTATTTAAGCATGGGTCTCGCAAGTTTTTTGGGGCATTTTTCTCCTCCTACACTTCATTCTTCACTTAGAGAGATTGGGAGAGGCCCTTGAAGGCTATTTGGGGTGTTGGGAAGCTCTCCTATTCCTCCTTGGGTCTTCAAGCTTCATCAATGGTGATTTTGCCCCTTTTGGGTTGAAAAAGAAGATGTGTCACAAATTGGAGATGGAGATGCAAAGGGGAGGCGCAAATGGAACATGGAGCAGTTGCCAAGAACCTTGGGAAAGGTTGTGCATCTTCTCTTTGGTTCCAATTTCTTCCCTATCTCTTCAATTTTGTAGAACCCTAAGTTCTCCACCATGGAGGGCTTTTCCTATTTTTTGAGATTAGTTGTAAACCATGGAATTCTTATGTATTTTGTGATGTTATGCTATATGCTTTTCCAATTCATGTTAGTATTCAATTTCTATGCTTAATGCGTGCTTTGGATTGACCACCCATGCATGAATTTTGGTTCTTGATGTATTGAGAAATATAATTGAACCTAGAATTGAAATTGAATACCTATTGGATGGAATTGAGATGTTTGTGAATGCATGAGAATGAAATGGATGAATTCTAGTTTTGACAAATTGTAAATACACTATGTTAAATTTCTTGCACACCAACTATTTGATAAAATACCAAAAAGAGTTTATTGTGTTTTTTTGTGCATTTTTATGTCTAATTGAGTTATAAAACGAAGAGTTGTCATGTGTTGCACCAGTCCCTTGGGAGAGAACAATATTTATCACTTGTTACGCTGCGATCGGTGCACTTGTGTTGGTTTTGTAGTCAACAGTAAGTCCCATCCAAAATGGGCAGCCAAATTGAGAATAACTTGAACTGTATTCATCTTTGCCATTGGGGAAAATGTCTCCTCATAGTCAATCCCATATGTTTGGGTATATCCTTTTGCCACCAATCTAGCTTTATATCTTTCTATTGTCCCATCTGCCTTATGTTTCACTATGAATATTCATCTACACCCTACTACCTTCTTGTCTCTTGGCTTATCAGTAATCTCCCAAGTTGAATTTCTTTCTAATGCATTCATCTCTTCTTTCATGGCTTGATTCCAATGTTCAAGTTTCATGGCCTCTTGGATTAAGGTAGGAATTTCTATGGCATCAATGGCAGCAATAAAACTTATGTGCTTATCAGAGAGATTGTTAGTGCAAACATACTAAGAAATAGGATATTTAGCACATGATCTTTCTCAATGCAATGGGTAAATCCTTAGTAATATTTAACTCATCCTCATTGATATCTTTAGGGATCCTTATCTCCGGATTAGACAATTTTTCTTGCTCGAGAGTCAAAGTGGGTTGTTCTCTTCTTTCATATTTTTTGCCAAAAAATTTTTCTTCTTCCTCACTATGGACTATGGTAGCTTCATTGCTCAGGTCTTGGGCATCCTGCAAAGACAAACATGGTAATGACAAGAAGGAGAATTCATCCACTTCAAGTGTTTTCTCCCCTTGACGTGGTGGACTGACATAAAAGGATTGTGTTTCATGAAAGGTGACATCCATGGTGATAAAGACGCGACAACTATGAGGATAATAACATTTGTACCCTTTTTTATTAGAAGGATACCCAATAAAGACACATTTAAGAGCTCTGGGATCTAATTTACCATGGTTACGATGGTGAGAGTGAACAAAAACAACACATCCAAAGACTTGACTAGGTAGACTGGTTAGTATGGAAGAAGAAGGAACAAAAGGCAATAGAAACTCTAAAAAATACAACCCATTCTACTCCTTAGCAGTTAAAATTGTCTTCCCCATGGTAAGGTCCTAAAAAACACAATAAGTTAGAAAAAATGTTACTAAGTAATTTAAATCCTTTGTGAGTTTTTGCAGAGAGATAAGATTGTTAGCTAATTGAGGAACATGTAAAACATCCTTCAATACAATAGATGAGTCCAAAATTATATTCCCAGAGTCGCATATAGGTATACCCTAACCATTCGCAACTGTAATAAGTTGTTCTTTATTTCTTTTATCATATGAGTCGAAGGACACACTAAAAGGTGTCACATGATCAACAGTACTGAGGAAAATCTTACCTTTTATGGATAAAGTACATGATCCAAAGGGCTTACTCATTGATTCATACATTGCTTTCAAAGGAATAATTTTTACATCAGACATCCCGTAGAACGCAACGAGGAGTCTCCAAGACAATGACGGCGTATGGGTTACAACGAGAAAAAAAAAATGAGCAGAACTTAAAAGCCCATATCTACTCAAGAAAAGGTCAAACGGGTCGTCACAAACCCTAGGAAAAAACTCAGGAGGCTTCGGCGACTCTGTCTATGGCAGCGGCGGCTAGTGGGTCACACTCAGAAAAAAAGAGTAGAACTTAAAACTCATATCTACTTAAATATAGGCAAAACGGGTCGTCATCGACCCTAGTAACAGACTCAGGAATCTCCGACACCTTTTCTGTGGCGGCGGCGGTGAGTGGGTCTCGCCGGAGGTGGGCGCGTGGGCTACATGCACCGGCGGCGGTGGAGGCGCGTCGGAGTTGGGCGCACCTTTTTTCCCTATCAACGTCCCCAACCGGCGATGGCAGCCGCGGCGGTGGCCGGACAGCGGCGTCGCCGCGACTGTGCAGCGCAATGAAGTTCCAAGATCGGAAGCTCTGATACCATATTAGAAAGTGAGTTTTTAAGCCTAACTCAACCCCACAAAACCGGCTTGTAGGGTGAGGTTTTCACCTCACTTATATATACTATAATTTGGCCTTATTTCTAGTCGGTGTGAGACTTCCAACACACCCCCTTCATGTCGAAATAAAGACATCTCGTGTGTGATAGTAGAAATTGGGTGGTCCAATAGCGGCCTGACAACGGGTGGAAACAGAAATGCCCACTTAGAACTCGCTAGGATAGGCTCTAACCTAGCTCTGATACCACGTAGAAAATAAGACTGAAATTTATTATTCAGAATTAATTCAAAATACATTCTCAAATCATCTATATGTGACAATCTAATTCTCATTAAAACGGAAATAGGAAAACTAGGAAAGCAAAATAAAATAAATAAAATAGAAGATTGTATATCTATTTTTCTCTAACTAGGAATATTCTAAAGATATCTTCTCTGATTAAAACAAACATTAACTCATTCTTTAGTATGTATATTTATAGACTTCAATCTCTTTCTTAAAATCTTAATTCTCTTAATTAAGAGATTTTAGATTATCCTTCTAATAACCATAAAATATTAAATATCTTTTTTATACCTTTATATTTTTATTTCTTAATCTCTTTAAATATCTTGTATGTAAATGAAAATCACACACATAATAAATTTAATATTTTTAAATAAATATGTTTGAGAAATAACCCTCGTATATAACTTGTTTATATTATAATGACTATTTTATTTGTTTTTTAGGAAACTTATATTATAATCAGCTAGCATACCCTATCACATATGTGTGTATGCATTTCTTAAATATCTATAAATTATTTAAATTTTAAAAATAATAATTAAAAGTGTAAAATTGAAAAAATAAATAGTGAATACATAGTTATAGATATAGCTATAGATAATATATTATAAGAAATATGGTGTAAATCATTTTTTATTATGAATAATAATTTAAATTTAAAAAACTAGTTAAAAATAGTAAATAACTGGTTTAAACCCTTTTTTGTTCCCTAAGTTAAGTTCTGATTTTCAGTTTAGTCCCCGCTTTTAAAAATGTCAACCTTTATTCCCTATGATATAAAAAATGTATCAAATCAGTCCTATCTGTTAACAAATCACAAGTTTTGTTGTTCATAACACCTTCCATTAACAAATCACAAAATATTGGATACCTAGGTATGAAAACTTGTGATTTATTATTCATTAAGTGCTATCATGAGGACTGATTTGATACATTTTTCATATCATAGGGAATAAAGGTTGACATTTTTAAAAGCGGGGACTAAATTGAAAATCAGAACTTAACTTAGGGACCAAAAAAGGATTTAAACCTAAATAATTCTTTTGTAAGTAATTATTTGAATTTTAAAAAAATAATTACTAAAATAGAAAATTTGAAAAATATATTTTTAATATGAATAATTATTTAAATTTAAAAAATAATAATTAAAAGGGTAAAATTGGAAAAACAAAAGAAGGCACCATAGAGGTGTATCCTCTTTATATATAATTGTATATAACCACTTTATATATCTTAAATAAAATAGTTGTCTTAAATAATTATTAAACTATAAATATTTTTAAATAAAAAAAAAAAGCTACTTGGATATATTTTCTAATTATTATAATTGTCAAGTTCTTATCTTCAAAATAAGTTCAATTTGCTCAACTAAGTTGACCTTTCACAAGTTTGAGTGAGATTAAATTGAAAACATATATATTTTAATATAGGTCAAATTAATCAAATTCATTAAATGACGTAATAAACTAGTTTAAGTTGGATTGAAAGAGGATTAGCTTACAACAAGAACACTTTATATCATTTTTTATTATAATTATTTACTATCTCTAGTTATGTAAGTTTGCAATTGAATTTTTTTTAAATACTAGAATGGTGTTTAATAATGTGACATCCCAAATATATGATAAAGATATATGATTTAATTAAGACGTAATCACATATAATACTAAAGAACAGTTAAGACAAGTAATGAAGCATTAAGCTTAGAGTCATCCAAAATGGTTAAGGATTTGAAACTCTAAGTACCATAAAGCAATAGAGTGTTAGGATTATAGTCATCTTCAAAATAGCTTTAGAATTTAAAACTTCAAACATAACAAAGTTCTTCAAAATGACATAAAGCTAATGGAAGTCCCTAGAAGACTAGGTTGCAGCGTCATCCTCTTCCAAGGGAACCTCCTTGACAACTACTCCCATCTAAGTGGGTGATCATTGCAAAAGAAAACATACATAACAAGACACAACACAAACAAGCAAGGGTGAGCTAATTATATAAAATCATTCCACATAAGAGTATACACATACAAGTGTTAACTTAAAACAAACAAGATAAAACATTCATCCTAACATGTTGAATACTAGGCTTGACTCGTCCAGACCTTAGAATGATAATTGAGCTATGGCGGGTCATGCACCCGTGGTGGTTTATGATACTTGGGTTCCCCACCCTGCCACACTCACGAGATTAGTCTGTTCCGCGCCATGGAGCATACTGGAAGCCTCCAAAACTAAGATCTCCTGCTACTCCTCACCACATGGTTCAATCCTCTCTACGTGAGAAGAAGAATCATTGGAGCGTCTGGAATACCCCCAAGACCGAGCTCCTACTTTCACTCTAAATATTAAGAATCTCACTGAGAGATTCTACACTTTGAAATTTGAATTACCAACTTGAATCACACTCCATCCACTTTGTACTCAAACACTTTTAACTTCAATCAATATACATGTCTTGACATCATAATACAGTACTGTAAACATCGGAACATGCCTCACAATCAAATAACATTCACCTAAAACATCACATCAAAAAAGACAAAAGATAGTGAACTAACCACAACGCTTTTCGCAAAGTGCATCAGATGCGCATAGCGAATCCAACGAGATTCGCACAGCGCACATGGGGAAATTTGCCTTGCAAATTATTGCATCCTGGTGCCAGACTGAAAGTCTCTCGCATAGCGCACACAGGTTGCATATCGAGAGATTGGACAGAGAGCTCTTCCCTGGAGTGACTCGCAATGCGAAACCATTCGTATAACGAGTCTGTATGATTTGTAGAACGCCAGTTCTACATAATCATGCAACCCATGCCCCTCCAACCACTTTTAACCCTTCAGCCTAACTTTTAACACCCCTAATGTGTGATTTGGACCTATTTAAACATGTCTAGATGATTTTTAACAACCATACAATGATTCTAAAGTGATTTAGGCTCTAATTCAACTATAAAGCAAACAATCTTAAGGCTTAGGGGCTCTAAATCAATTCTACCATTTCTAAAATGTGTTTTTAGTTCAGTTTTACCTAAAATGCCCAAACAGACCAAATGCACCCAATACCCTAAAACGTTCAAAATCACTCTCTCACTTCCCTTAAAACACCCAAAATGGTTCCTATTTGCTAAACTACCTATCTAATTACCACCACAATGAAACACATACCCTCAACACTCCTTACTACCCAATTGGTCATCGGAGAAGAATCAAATGTCTGAGCGCATCAGACTCACCATAAGCGCCGGTACATATGACTAGTCACAACTTGTTGGACCAGGCCAAGGCTGCTCTATGATCAAGGATGTACCAACTCCAGTTTTTAAGATTCCTCTATCCTACCAACAAAGTGCTCTCAACAAGTTACAAATGATTTATCTAAGTTACAAATGATTGTGCTTTAGATCTCAAATGCCCAATTTTAACATCTCACTTCCTCTCACAGTAACCTGAAACAGTACCTATGCACCCAATTATTACCCACAGCAATGCGAATTAAAAATCTCACCCAAGATCTTTCCAAAACATAATCAATCACAGTCAATTACTCATTCCGAGACAGATTATATTCATCAGAACAAGACACAGGAAATCAATCACAGGCTCATCATTTACGCAATCCAGTTCATACCCAAACCAAATACGTAAAACAATGAATACACAGTCCCAACAGAACATCATGTTTTGAATTCCAAATGCATAGAAACACTAAAGCAGATCCAACCAAACATAATTAGCTCCCCTTACTTGGGTTTTTCAAAGTACAACTAACTGAAGATGTCCTAACAGTACACCCCGTACAAAGACGAGTTAACAGGACATACAACCACCAATTTGGTGTAGAGTACAACTCTTAGAGCTTGATAAGGCAGAAAACTTGAAGAAGAAGTATACTAGCTACACGCACCAGCAAGGTTGCATGCCCTAGCTTCAAAAAATAGTGGAAGAAAAGGGAAAATTTCTTACCAGGATGAGATGGAGAAATTAATCGATGCGAAAGAAAGCCCTTCACACTGTGAACTCTTGAGCACCTTCAAATCAAAGATTGATCGATTCAATGAATGGGAATGTTAGAGAGAAGGCAGAGAGAATTTAGAGCAAAAGAGTTTTAGAGAGAGAATGGGGTTGGCTAATGAGATCAGATTCTGAAAAGCCCCTTCTAAGGTCATGGTGCCCTTAGCTTTATGGGTCTGGCTGTCCCAATATAAGGCCCACTAGCCCTATAATTTAGGCCCTTACATTCTCCCTAGCAAGAAAAATTTTCGACCTCGAAAGTAGAACTTACCAACAAACAGATGGGGATAAGACTTCTGCATATCTTCCTCTAACTCCCAAGTAGAGTCGCCTGTCCTACAGTCCCAAATGACTTTGGCTACTCTGATAGTCTTTCCTCTAGGTTTTTTGGTTTGGCTCTCTTCAACTCTAACTGGCTCCACCTCCACAGACAAGTCTTCTCTAACTTGAACATCTTCAGCTTCTAGTACATGAGACGGATCAGGTACGTACTTCCTAAGGTGTGATACATGAAACACTGGATGAAGGTTTGCAAGTTGAGACGACATGGCTATCTCGTAGGCAATTGATCCTATAAGTCACAGGATCTTGTAAGGACCAAGGTACCTAGGAGATAATTTCCTAGCACGAATGGCTCTTCCTACACCGGTAGTATGTAGGAGTCACTCGGAGGAACACATGATCCCCGACTGTGAACTCTAAAGGTCTCCGCCTCTGATCAGCATATGACTTATGTTGACTCTCTGATGCTCGCATCCTTTCTTGAATAAGCTTTACTTTCTTTATGGTCTGTTGCCCTAACTTTGGCCCAGTTAACACCGACTCTCCATCTTGGAACCAACACAAAGGTGTTCTGCAGCGTCTTTCAAATAGTGCCATACTGATACTAATCTGGTAGTTGTTGTTATAGGTGAACTCCACCAATGGTAACACCTCATCCCATACTCCTAAGTGATCCAGGATACATGTTCTCTTAGACCGACCATCTATCTAGGGATGGTAAGTTGAACTCATATGCAGCCTACTACCCATCTCGCTCTGAAGTGTTTGCCAAAACCTGGAAGTAACCTCGGGTCTCTATCTGATACGATGCTGGAAGGTACACCGTGCAGTCTCACAATTCCCTTAATATACAACTGAGCCAGCTTTGCCATAGACATTCTCAAATCAATTGCCAAGAAGTGAGCACTCTTGGTCAGCCTGTCCACAATCACCCATATAGCATCGTGCCTCCTAACAGTGCATGGTAAATGGGTAACAAAGTCCATGGTTATGCTATCCCATTTCCATTTAGGGACCTCCAATTGCTGCAATAGACCTCGAAGTCTTTGATGTTCTACCTTGGCCTTCTGACAAGTTAAGTAAAAGCAACAAACTGAGCTACATCTTTCTTCATACCCGACCACCAGAAGTACTTTTTGAGGTCTAGGTACATTTTAGTCATACCTAGATGTATGCTAAAACGACTTCGGTGTCCCTCCTCAAGTATTAGGCTTTTTAATTCTCCATAATTGGGGACACACGTCCTACCCCGGAACCGTAAGAGACCATCTATCCTTGTGTTGAAGTTCTTTCCTTTTTCAGTACCAATTAGAGCTATGGACATCTAAAGCTCAGGGTCTAACAACTGCCCTTCTTTAATACGCTCTATCAAGTTACTAGACACCACCAACTTACTGCATCTGATGCTATTAGGCTCTAACTTAACCTGTAACTTCAAATCTCTGAAGCTCTCCACGAGCTCCAATTCTCTAACCATCAAGCAAGAAAAATGCATTGACTTCCTACTTAATGCGTTTGCTACAACATTCGTTTTCCAGGGTAGTATAAGAGTTCAAAATCATAGTCTTTGAGGAACTTCATCCATCTCCTTTGCCTCATATTCAACTCTTTTTGGTCAAACAAATACTTAAGACTTTTATGACCACTGAAAACTTGAAACTGCGCACCATAGAGATAATGTCTTCATATCTTCCAAGCAAACACAACTGCGGCTAACTCCAAGTCATGAGTGGGATAGTTGCTCTCATGCACTTTGAGTTGCTTGGAAGCATAAGCAACTACCTTCTTATCTTGCATTAGCACACATCCCAACCCCTGATATGAAGCATCACAGTAAACCTCAAAGGATTTTCCTGTGTCAGGAATAATCAACACCCTGCACTACTAAACCTTTTCTTCAGTTCTTGAAAGCTAAACTCACATTTATCCGTCCAAATAAAAGGTTGATCCTTCCTAGTCAACTGCGTCAAAGGCGTCACAATCCGAGAGAAATTTTCTATGAAACATCGGTAGTAACCTGCCAAACCCACAAAGCTTCTGACTTCTATCGCGGTCTTAGAGCTCTCATACTGGAGAATTGCATGTACCTTGGCCGGATCAACAGAGATTCCTCCGACTGAAATCATGTGTCCTAGAAAATGTAACTCTTCCACCCAAAACTCGCACTTAGATAGCTTGAGATACATCTTTCTCTCCCTCAACACCCCAAGTACTATTCTAAGGTGTTCCACATGCTCCTCCTTGGTCTTAGAATAAATCAATTTGTCGTCTATAAAGACAACAACAAATTTATCAAAGAAAGCCTTGAAGATCCGGTTCATGTAGTCCATGAAGATGGCAGGAGCATTGATCACACCAAACGGCATAACCACATACTCATAGTGGCCATATCTGGATCTGAAAGCTGTCTTATGTACATCATCAACTTTCACCAAGATTTGATGGTAGCCTGATCTCAAATCGATCTTGGAAAACACCGTAGCTCCGTGCAATTAGTCCATCAAATCATTTATCATTGGCAAAGGTTATTTGTTCTTAACTGTCAGCTTATTAAGCTGCCTGTAATCCACGCATAGTCGAGAACTGTCATCCTTCTTCTTTACTAGCAAAACAGGTGCACCCAATGGTGAAACACTGGGTCGGATAAATTGCTTCTCTAGCAGCTCCTCAATCTGCTTCTTCAATTCAGCTAATTTCGTTGGAGCCAACCTATAAGGGGTTATGGAAATTGGTCCTACTCCTAAGACCAAGTATATAGAGAACTCTACCTCCCGTGGAGGAGGTAGACCAGGGACTTCCTCAAGGAATACATCCATGAAATCATTCACAACCAGAAGATCTATACTCTAATTCCCATGGGCTGAAGGGTCTAAGTCTTGAACCCCGTCCATGTGAGACATGATTAAGAAACAGCTAGCGCCATCTATGATGTCCTGTCTCAAGACATTAATTGACAACGACATGTCTTCATCCGCATTAGGGAATATCATCTTCTTTCCCCCGCAATCTAGAAGAATACGATTGACGGATAACCAATCCATTCCCAAAATTATCTTTAGCCCCTGCAGAGGTAAGCAAATAAGGTTCACTCTGAACCTATGTCCCTCAACCTCAATAGGACATTTGGAGCACACATTAGATGTCCTAACTAACCTAGTTGTTGGTGTAGACACCACTAGATCGCACTGAAGTTCTCTGACTACTAAGCCCAGCCTCTCCACACACGCCTCAGACACAAAAGAATGTGTCGTCCCCGAGTCAAATAAGGTCACACATGAAACTCTAAACAATAAGCAGCTGCTAACAATTAGGTTACCTGCACTGGCTGCCTCAGCTCCGATCAATGCATAGACTCTCCCTGCTTCTTGTGGCCTAATACCACCCCTCTGAATGGCTCTCCCAGCCTGGCGTGGCTGCGACCCTGTTCTCCTGACTATAGGACAATCTCTACCATAATGTCCATCTTGCGTACAAAATTTGCACCTCTTGAATCCCACTAGCTGAGGGCATACGGCCTGAAGGTGCGGCCCTCCACACCTGAAACATCTCATGGGGCTAGCAAAGTTGGACTACCCCGATGACTGAGAGCAAGAACCCCTAGACCCAAAAGAAGTAGGTCTAGAGAAAGGAGTCCTCCTAGAATTAGAACCACCTCTGGATACTGTTGGTCCACCAACCCTTGGTGGTTGGCTCTGCTGACTCTGAGTTCCTTCTAGCTCTCCTTTGGTTTTCTCCATGTCATGGGCCATTTCTACTAAGGCGAAAAACTCTCTGATGTGCAACCCTTTAATGAGCAACTTTATGTCCTTTCTCAAGTCGTTCTCAAATTTTCGGGATTGTCATTCTTCATCCACAGTCATAGTGTTGAAGCGAAGCAGGTGCTTAAAGCGATCTGCATACGTAGAGACCGACCTGTTGCCCTGAGCCAACTCAAGAAACTCCACTTCTTTAGCAAACCTTACACTATCTGGAAAGTACTCAGTGTAAAATTTGGTCCTGAATAACTCCCAAGTGATAGGAGTCCTGTTCCTAGTCAGAATCATCTTCATATTGTTCCAACAATGGTCAGCCTCTCTTGTTAACAAGTACTGTGTGTAGGCCAGCTTCCTCTTATCCGGACATCCTTTAGCTTCATAAATTCGTTCCATGTATTGGAACCAGTGATCGGCCTCATCAGGGCTGCATTTGCCAGTGAACCTGGCTGGATGATGTTGGAGAAAACTCTTCAAACTCCACTCCTGAACTAGAGTAGCTGAAGAAGAAGAAGCACCAGGGGTGGGTCTCCCACTAGCCAGCATCTCCATGTAGTGCCTTTGAATGTTCTCAACAGACACTCTTGCGGCCTCTAGGTTTTGAAGGGTGATAGTATTTTGTTGCACCAGGGCAGCATTTTGATGCTCCATTGCCTCAAGCACAGCCTATAGTCTTCTGGTGTTCTCAAAAGGCTCAGGCTGGGGAGGAGGAGGAGGCCTAAGTGCCATCTTTCTGCTTACACAGAGAGGAAATATCATTAGTCCAATACAAAGAAATATGAACACCCAACCTAGACATGAATAAGAGTACATACGTACAAGCAAGGCACACATAAAATCCTATAGGATTTCTAAGGATAGAAACTGCTCTGATACCATAAATGTGACATCCCAAATATATGATAAAGATATATGATATAATTAAGACGTCATCACACATAATACTAGAGAATAGTTAAGACAAGTAATGAAGCAGTAAGCTTACAATCATCCAAAATGGTTAAGGACTTGAAACTCTAAGTACCACAAAGCAATAGAGTGTTATGATTACAGTCATCCTCAAAATAGCTTCAAAATTTAAAACTTCAAACATAACAAAGTTCTTCAAAATGACATAGCAAATGGAAGTCCTAAGAACACTAAGTTGCATCGTCATCCTCTTCCAAAGCAATCTCCAAGGAACCTCCTCGACAACTGCTCTCATCCAAGTGGATGATCATTGCAAAAGAAAACATACACAACAAAACACAATACAAACAAGCAAGGGCGAGCTCAAAATAATAGACGTTAAAAGTGTTTTCTGAACTAGTGAATAAATGACGACCGCAAAGTTATGATAAGATCATCATTAGAAGTATTTTTAAAATTTACGTAAATTATATCATAATGATATAAATAATAGACTTAAAAGAAAATCTCCTTAGATATAAATAAACGCGTACAATATTAAAATAGAAAATATAATAGAAAAAAGAAAATGTATAAATAAAAAAATAACAGGTTTTTATATATAAGGAATGAAAAATAGGTATGCATATTTCAAAACAACATATATTAATTAAAAACAAATTGTTTTCTTACCTCGTAATGCAAACTCTAAGTTGTTTTTTCTCCATCTGTATTGATGTTTCTTATTATGTTAGATCTGTTGGGATTACTACTTAGAAGTAGTAATCTATTAGGTTTGTTAATTTTTAATTTCCTTTCCCCCTTTTTCCTAACCTATTTAAAGGTTAGGGTTTTCCCCTTCTCAGTCGTAATCACAAAAACTATTTCATACAGAATAATGGAAGTTCAAGTTTTTCTTACCTTTGATGAAGCCTGTGTGTCGATCTGTCATCTTTCTCCTTCTTCTTTCAAAATCCATGGCTGGATGCTGCCAGTGAGCCTCATGTTCTTCCTCTCTTTATGCTTCTAGTGAGCCTCGTGCTCTTTCTCTCTCTCTATCTATCTATCTATCTCTCTCTCTTTCTCTCTCTTTCTCTCTCACGCAGACCAACACTGACTTCTGGCATTAACTAAGTCCCTCACACGAGATATTTTTATCTCTCGCAGGCCTTTAACTAAGTGGACCTCTGTTATAAAACTATTGGGTATTATCATAATATGGTATCAGAAGAGCAACACATTTCTTGAATTGTTCTTGGCTTGATGGACAATCGTGACCCCACCACTCAACCCTCTAGCTCGTTTCACCTTCATCCTAGAGAAAATCCAGACATTACTCTTATTTCCTAGTTTCTCAATGTAACTAATTACTCATCCTTGAGTAGAAATTTAGAAAGAGTTATTCTCTCCAAAAACAAGATCAAATTTATTGATGACAGTATCAAAAAGCCACCAAGAACTGATCCTTTATTTGATGCTTGGGAGAGATGTGACACAATGGTTTTGTATTGGATCATCAGGACCCTTTCACCTCAGATTGCAAAAAGTGTTATCCATGTTGACAATGCCAAAGATTTGTGGGAAGAACCTAAAGAAAGATTTTCTAAAGGAGACTACTTCAAGATTTCAGATTTACTACAAGATATTCAATCCATTAAATAGGGAGAGAGGAATGTCAGCCAATATTTCACTAACTTGAAGATTCTTTGGGAAGAATTATAGCCCCTTAGACCCATTCCTTGTTGCACCTACCAAATCTCTTGTTCTTGTGATTTGTCTAGAGTCTCTCTCAAATACAGAGAGGCGGAACACGTTATTTGCTTCCTAAAGGGCTTAAATGACACCTACCATACTGTTAGAACACAAATTATGCTTATAGAGCCCATACCCAACATCAACAGGGTCTTTTCTCTCCTTATGCGGCAAGAAAGACAACATCCTGGAGCCATTAATCAGAATGTGATGCTTTCAAGATTTTGGCCAGCACCACTGACAAACCCAACTGGAAACCTCAAGGGTGTGACATTAGCTCATGTGGACAAGGTAAAGGAAGAGGGAGAAATCCCAATTATGGGAAACAATGTTCCTATTGTCAAAAAATAAATCATACGATTGATGAGTGTTATTCTAAGCATGGCTACCCACCATGGTACAAGAAAAATGACAACCAAAACAGTCAAGACAGGGGAGGACAGAATGAATGGAGCTATGCCAACGCCTGCAAAGATGATTCTACCTCTACCCAGAATCAGAATACTCAACAGCAAAATAACAATAATTTTATGCAGGTCTTTACTCCTGAGCAAATGTAGAAACTGCTCAAAATGATAGAGGGCTTTGATAACCTTTCACACAGTATTAGTCAAGTGTAAAGAAACACCTTTAGAGACAGCCTAGGTAATTTTTCTTGGATTATAGACACTAGGGCCACTAATCATGTGACCCATGAAATAAAACATTTATTACATTTCATAAAATTAAACTCATATCTGTTAAGCTTTCGAATAACTCTATAGTTACAACCCAACATGTTGGAACCATTCAATTTTCAAAAACATTCATCATCTTTAATGTTCTCTATATTCCAGAATTTTTCTTTAATCTTATATCTGTTCAAAGTCTTACTAGGGACCTAAAATGCATTCTAACTTTTTCTTCTAAGACTTGTCAGGACAACTCTACCTTGAAGATATTGGGCATGCTGATGTTTACAAAGGCCTTTATTATTTACAATATTTTCCTATCTTTAGTCAGGACTATGTTCCTAAATCTGTGTTTTCTTGAAAACAAGTTAATGATGATTGTGGCATTATAGACTGGGTCACCTTGGCCACAAAATCATAAAACAAATATGTAAGAATTTTTCTTATGTTCGAATACCATCTTAAATTGTTTGTGATATTTGTCATTATGCCAAACAACATAAACTTCCTTTTTCCCAAAGAACCATTATTTCTACTGATTGTTTTGAATTCATACATTGTAATATATGGGGACTTATCTTTGTTCCTTTTATTCATGGGCATAAATAATTTCTTACCATAGTTGATGATTATAGTAGACACACTTGGCCATTTTTTATGCACAATAAAGGTCAAACTAAAGAACTTCAGGAGAATTTTATTTTAAAAATTAAGAACCAGTTCGGCAAAACTATTAAGACTATTAGATTTGACAATGGTCCTGAATTTAACTGTGTTACTATGTATGATTCCTATGGTATTGAACACCAAAAAAGTTGTGTTGAGACTCCCCAACATAATTCTATTGTTGAACGTAAACACCAAAATATATTAGATAAAACTCGCAGTCTCCTTTTTCAATCCAATATACCTACTGCCTACTAGTCTTATGCTATATCTCATGCCATTTATTTGATAAATAGATTACCCACATCTGTTTTAAGTGGTAAGACTCCTTATGATTTAATATATGATAATCCTCCCACTTATTTGAACTTAAAACCCTTTGACTGCCTATGTTTTGCTTCCACTTTAGAACATAACAGACATAAAGTTTATTCTAGAGCTAGAAAAGGTGTTTTCTTAGGTTATAAAAATGGTGTTAAAAGATATATTCTACTTGATGTTAGTACTAAGGAAAAATTTTTAAGCATGAATGATATCTTTTATGAAAACATTTTCCCCTACAAAGATCAACTAAATAATGAGAGCAACTATGCTGAGAAAGAGATTGAAAGTTTTTTGCCTAATGATTTCTAGTATGGTCAAAATTGTGATGGAGCTCAAATTTTTTTTGAGAATGGAGATATTGAGCAGAGATCTGATCAAAGTGGAGACACCACCATTAACACTAGTATTGATCACACTAATGATAGAGAAGATCACAGTTCCAGAAAATCTACCAGAGTTAAATGGGTCCCTGGATATCTAAATGATTACATACACCAGGTTAATCATTCCTCATCTAGTTCTCTACATGCAAAAAATAATTTCAAAATTGTTTATCCTATTTCTATATGTTATTTATTTTTATCTTTATGTTTTAGTTTATGTAAGAAATTGTTGAAGTTTCTGTGTTGGTAAGGAGGTCTGGAAGAAGTTTGAATGTGCTTTCGTGACACTCCAGTCGCAGAGCACATAGCTGAAGTGTGCTCAGCGACCAGAGTATTTTATAAGGCAGTGATTTGCTCGCACAACGCATCACATGCGCTTTGCGTGAGAGAAAAAGAATTTGTTAATTATATTGTGGTTCGCACAGCGCACCAAATGCGCTTTGCGACCTAAATATTTAATTTTCTCTTTGTAAGGCAATTCGCATAGCACATTTGAATAGCAAAGCGAGAAAAATCACTGAGGCAAAGTCGAAGAAATTAAGTGGTTAAATCGCATAACGCAAAATGTTGGAGAGGGTTCTGTACATTAATTCACACAGCTAAAGTGTGCTCTGCGAATTTTTCAAAAAAAAAAATTCACAAAGGCAAATTAGGATAGCGTACAGCATGTGGTGTGGTAAGCTAATTATGCCATTTCTTAAAAAAAATTAAAATGCATAAAAAAAAACTTTGTATCGTGCGCTCAACGGATGCAGCCAAAAAAAAAATAATAATAAAAAATTAAAAATGGACATTAGAATAGTGCACAACCTTAGGTGCGTTAAGCTAATTGTGCTTTTTCTAAAAAAAAAAAAAAAAAAAAAAAAAAAAAAAAAAAAAAAAAAAAAAAAAAAAAAAAATTGGTTTATCGCTTAGCGCACAGTTTCGGTGCGATTAGCGAATGTTGTGCAGATGACTTCTCCTACAACCACCACAAGGTCTTCTTCAAGAGCACATCCTGCTAAAGCATAGGAAGAAAACCTTGTTTTAAATTATGATCGGCATAGATTCTCGTTTGAGTTTGCGAGCCCCTACTATGGCCTAAAGGCAGGCCTAAGTCCAGGTAGGGGAGTGCCTATGAGGAGGATGATGATGTAGAGGAGGAGCCTAATCCCAGATGGACACAATAGAGTCACGAGACATATGAGAGCCAGTGGAGATCCGAACCAGATGGGTCCTGGTAGAGCAGATGGACAGATTCTCCTATTGTTTCATGTTTATTGTTATGTTTGTATTTCAGTTCAATTGTTATATTGTGGAACTCTGTTTAGTTGTTTATGTTTGGTGTTGTAAAGACATTGATGTTTTGATTTAATGATTATGCATTCTGTGATTAAGTTATATGGTTCTTGAGGATGATGACTTGTATGTTGTGGTTGTTGTGCTTCAAAATTTCATTTGTGTGTATGAATATGACCAGATCTGTGAGTGTTGAGAGCATATATTGATTGAGAGATATTGAGTTGTCTAGGTATGGAATTAGCTTTTGCAGGATTTTGATTCTACGTGCATACACACACTTTTTGGTTAAGAATGAAAAAGGCCCTGTTTGATATTGATTATACAGTTACTTGGCCAGATAGCCAACCCTTAGACATTATGCTTCATTTGTAAAACCTTTTTGAGCCTTGAATTCTTTCGTTCACCTTGAGCCTAATATGTTATCCTACCTTACACCTTATAAGAGAACAGGTACTACGAATTTGTGAGGTTAAGGTTGAATTTAAGTTTGGGGAAGAAAAGATCAATAAAAAAGAATCACAAAAAGGGTGATCAAATTGAAAAAGAAGGTTAAAATGTAAAAGAAAATGGTGTGTGATAAATGATATATGTTGGGGATTTGAGTACTCAATTGGGAATTGAAGTTGTTCACTTCTTAATAGGTGTCTTTGAATCCAAGAAAAACCATTATTTTTCTTTTCTAGCCAAGCCAAGCTTTACCCTGAAAAGACCTTTAGACTTAACCAATAGTGTGTGAATCAAATGAAATGCAAAAGCTGATGAAATTTTATGACAATTCTACTATCATGTGAGGACAAACACTTGAGTGGTGAGGAATGATAAATGTTGATCTGGTTGTTCATATTCTATGCACAGGTGATTTTGTGAGTACTATACCATGTCATATTTTTTTGAATATTTGAGAATGCATGTGATTTTTTTTTCTGATGTGCAAAGTTATTCTATCAAAATGTCAAATGTCTATTGTGTCGTTCATTTTCTTTTGTGATTTCCTAAGGGCATGAAATAGTTCAAGTTTGGGGGAGTTGATAAGTGTGAAAAAGAGTTATTTTTACATTTATAAATGATCTCAATTTTGTAATTGTTCATGTTATTACTCAGTGAAAAGTTGTAATAGGAAGTAGATTGTTATGTAAATTATTGTACAGGAAAAGATGTATAAATTGGAATCTGTCAACCAATTCTCGTAGAGCACAAGCCAAATTTCGCAGAGCCAGAAAAAAAAAAGAAATTCGCACAACGCACCAAGGCCTGTGCGTTGAGCGAATCATGTCAGTTAAAAAAGCCAGCAATTGGGAAATCCGCATAGCGCACACATACTTGTGCACTGAGCGAATAATAACAGTTTAGAACAGCAATAAAAAGAAATTCGCACAACGCACACACTCTTGTACACGGAGCGAATTAATGAAGTTAAGTGGCTCTTCAAGACAGAAAGGCAGAAACCATCTCCTGACACGAAAAATAGAAAAATGCTCTGGAGAACTGGAGAAGACCATCAAGAGACCCTTCAAGACATCAAGACTTCACTTTCTGCAAGGAATTGCTGTAAAGAGTACCTTTTAGATGTCTAGGAGAGGCTAGTTTTTCTGTTCATTGGAATTGGTTGTATGACAATACATTAATGTAAATTTCCTGTGCAATATATGTCTTTATTCTTGTTCTTTTCTTGACTTGCTTGTGATTATACGGAAGTATAATTCTTTTTAAACGTTCTTTTGTACTGGGAAGTATTTTTAGAACAAAAACGTAAGAAAAGAAACTAAAAGTAACTATGCTAATAATAGCTTTTGTGCTTTTGGTCATTCTCAACATCTGAATTTAATGCAAAATTATTTGTTGAATTAATTAAGGAGTTAATAATTTAATAGATAATGTGAATGCTTGAACAGAGAATGTATTTTATCCAGGATGTTAATGTAGTGTTAGTCAAAGACCAATTCCTGGCACACCAATTGTTTGATAAAATACCAAAAATAGTTTCTTGTATTGTTTTGTGTATTTTGATGTCTAATTGAGTTATAAAAGGAAGAATTGTCATGTGTTGCACAAGTCCCTTGGGAGAACGATACTTTACGTATCCACTGTATTACTTGTAACGATTTGGTATACTTGCCAAAAAGTTATTAGTACACATTGGTCATATCTGCCAACAATGAGCCTAAATCCTATAATGAGGCAAAAGACAACCATGAATGGGTCACAACCATGCATAAAGAACTCAAAGTCTTACAGGACAATGGCACTTGGTACTTAACTCAACTTCCTCCTGGAGAAAACTCCATAGGTTGCAGATGGGTGTACAAGATCAAGCATAAAGCCAATTGCACCATAGAAAGGTACAAAGCTCGCTTGGTTGCTAAGGGTTATACCCAACAAGAAGGTATAGACTTTTTGGACACCTTTTCTCCTGTAGCTAAACTAACCACTGTAAGAATTCTTCTTGCTATTGTTGCCTCAAAAAATTGGCATCTACATCAACTTAATGTTGATAACGCCTTTCTACATGGGGACCTAAATGAAGAAGTACATATGAAGCCACCACCAGGGCTGAACATTCATACAAAAGGTCAGGTTTGTAGGTTAACTAAAGCTGAAGCAGGCTAGTAGGCAATGGTTTGATAAACTACCATCTTTCTTCTCTCTACTGATTACACTTAATCTAAATTTGATCATTCCCTTTTTATTAAGAAAACATCCACAAATTTCACAACTCTCCTTGTGTATGTAGATGTTATTATTTTGACAGGAGATTCTATCACATAAATAAACCACATTAAAGCTCTTCTTCATCGTGCTTTTCAAATCAAAACCCTAGGAGAGCTGAAATATTTTTTAGGCTTTGAAGTAGTCAGATCTAACAAAGGTATACACCTATGTCAGAGGAAATATGCACTGGACATTCTTGAAGAGACAGGAATGCTAAGATGTAAGCCTTGCACTACCCCCTTTTTAAGTGACACCAGTTCCTTGTATAAGACAGATAATTACTTGGCCAATTCCAATTCCTATCGTAGACTCATAGGGAAGTTACTCTATCTCATTAATACTATACCTGATTTATGCTTTTCTGTTAATCTTCTCAGTTAATTTGTTCAATCCCCTACTGATTATCACTATCGAGCTTTGCAGCACATGCTTAGATATATTAAGTCCAGCCCTTCACAAGGCTTCTTCTTTGTTGCTGACTCTCATATCTAAATAAAGGCTTTTAGTGACTCGGACTGAGCAACTTGTACTAATACTATAAGATCCACCACTGGATTTTGCATCTTCCTTGGATCCTCTCTTATATCGTGGAAAACTGAGAAACAAAATATTGTATCCAGGTCTTCTACCGAAGCAGAATATCGTGCCCTAGTTGCCACCATATGCAAAATTCAATGGATTTATTATCTCCTACAAGATCTCAATGTTGAGACCACTACTACTACTGCGCTTTAGTGTGACAATAAGTCTACCAGACATATTGCTCACAATCAAAGCTTTCAGGAGAGGACTAAACACATCGAACTCGACTGTCACGTTGTCCACGAGAAGATTCAAGCCAATCTTCTTCATCTCCTACCTATTCGCTCTAACGAGCAACTTATTGACATTTTCACGAAGCTTCCTCACCACGTGCGCTTCTAGTTTATCGTTCTTATGCTTGGATTGGTGAACATACACAATCTAGCTTAAGGGGAGACTATTGATGTTTGTTATTATGTTAGATATGTTAGGAATACTACTTAGAAGTAGTAATATGTTAGATTTGTTAGTTTTTTTGTTCCCTTTCCCCCTTTTTCCTAACCTATTTAAAGGTTAGGGTTTTCCTCTTCTCGGTTGGAATCACATAAACTATTTCCATACCAAAATAATGCAAGTTCAAGTTTTTCTTACCTTTGAGGAAGCTTGTGTGTCGATCTGTCATCTTTCTCTTTCTTTTTCCAAAATCCAGGGCTGGATGCTGCCAATGAACCTTGTGCTCTTCCTCTCTCTATGCTCCTAGTGAGCCTCGTGCTCTTTCTCTCTCTCTTTCAAACCAACACTGACTTCTGGGAGAAGTCCCTCACACGAAATATTTTTATTTCTCGTAGGCCTTTAACTAAGTGAGCCTCTGTTATAAAACTATTGAGCCTTATCATATTTTGTTCTTTACACTCCAACTTTCTTTCTCATTTAGTTTTCTTTTTCTTCTATTTCTCCCCTTTGTGTCTCTTCTCTAAGTTTTCTTATTTTAGTTAAAATAAAGTATAGAATTATTCCTTTACATGACAGATTTCATGCTTATAATACATGGTAATAGAAATGTAATCTTAACCTTAATTATTTCACGATTATAAAACTCTTGCTCTAAAATGTGTGGACAAAACAAATAAAAAATGTGCCCTAAGCCTAATGAAAAATATAATCCGATGAATTAAAAATTGTGAAAAGTAAAATTTTTTATTCCCTCCCTTGTTTTGATTGAAGAAGAACAATGTCTCTCTCACTTGTTCACTCAATCTCCTACACAACGCTGTGTTCCATTTCCTCTCTTACTAAGAAAACACACCAATATGTTACGTGTGTAATTTTTAGTGAATATATTCATTCATTGTTATATTTTATTAGGTTTTAGCTTAAATGTGAACGTAGGATTTAAAGTTGCATGTCCTCCTAGGGAAGACATTTCTTAGGAATGATACCTAGCTTCCTTAATTATTGTGACATAAAAATATTGTTCCAATATGGCACATTATTCCTCTTCTCATCCCATGCAGCAAACAAAAACATTAAACTTCCGACCTTAACCATTATAAGAATGAAGAGGTTATTTTTTTGGGATATGTTGAATGGATGTGACCAAATTCACCCAAGACAGTTAAAGTAGTTTTTGGTAGAGAATAGAGGTGGAGGGCCATTATTTGGCTAAAAGGTAGACCGACAAGATACACGTTGGGTGTCATAAATCTTTGAGCAAGCCATTATTGTAAGCAAAGTTGAAGAAGAGCACGAGTGGTAAGTGCATGCATGTAGAACAAGATCAATGATTATCTAAGTACCCTAAGTAAACAAAAACAACTCATCTTTAATTCAACTTTGCCATCATTTAGCCCACACTTGTTGCATATATATACATATATAATAATTAACAAACCAAAACTACCACCCAAAAACAAAATCACTTTATTATATTTCAATATTCACATGTTCTTTAAATTACTTCTCTACTTTCTATAATTTTAAACTAATTTTACTCTCTATCTCAAATGCCATTAATTAAAAAGACTTAATAATAAATTTATCCTAAATTTGAGGGAATTTTTTTTATTAAATTTTTTCATGTTTAACACATGAATAATCTTATTAAAGTAATCTAATTATTTTTAGTAGCTAATACCTAAATACGTTAAAATGAATTACTATATACTTTAGAAATTAAGATAAATATATAACTGGGCATTTATGAAGATTTTTAGAAAAGTATAATAATGTTGCCATAAGTCAAATTAATAAAGCAAATTTAAATACCTTATCAACTTAAGTCATGCGTGAAAGAGATTTGATCGTCCTCTGAATCCAGGTGACATGACACATTAATAGTAAAATAATAGAGTGGATCAGAAAATGAGTTTGGTTTACTTAATGAGAAATTTAACCCCGGGGCGAATTATAGGTTTCTTTTCTTCCAAAATTAATCAATGGTATTTAATATATAGCTTTATTTTAAATATTATTTTCTACATTTCATTTATATTTTTAAATTAAAATAGTAAATATTAGTTAAGCATTCAGTACTTTTTAGACTTCTAAACCCAAAACCATAATATATATATATATATATATATATATATATATATATATATATATATATATATATTATAAAATATTGAATGAATTTTTTTATTAAATTACATTTGGAGTTTCTCTTTATCTATATCTTTTAATAATTATTATATTTTAAAAAAATTCTATATATTTTAAAAATATAAAAAAATTAAAATTATTTGTAATATTAAAAAGTGTATTTTGTAAACATAAATTACATTTCATCGTTTTATTATTTGTCAAATCAAATACGAGTGACATAACAAAATAATATTATCTAGTCGTTACACTAATTTTCCTTGAAATCATCTGAGCGTAATTATGTTTTTCTATACATGATTTCAGCTATTATTGTTCTGAAAAAGAAATTTTAAAAATTGGAGCTGATGAACTTGTATGCTATAATTGACCTTAAAAGGAATTATCATAATTGAATACAAACAATTTCAAGACCTCAACTCCCACGAGGCTTAAGAGTGAAATTATGTAGCCCTTTTCCTACGAATGTTTACTTATTCACACTTCTTTCCCGCTACTTTTACTGTGTTTCGTCATGTTGGGATTTATAGAGAGAGAAAAATATTCCATAGATAACATGTTAAAAGATTATATATTAAAAAATTAAATAAATTACTTAAAAAAATCAGATTAATAAATAACAAAAAGTACAATTTACTAAAAAATTAAATAAATTATTTAAAAACAATTTGGACCAATAGACAATGTTTATTTAAAAAAATATTGTCTATTTAAGCTCCAAAAATGGATAAAACTTATTTAAAAAACATTGTTAATTAAGCATTATAGATAGTGGTTATTTGAAAATACGTTGTTTATTCTCAATAAATAACGTTTTTTTTTTAAATAAGTGTTATCTATTGTTTAATTCATAGAGAATGACCTTTTAGAGACATTGTCTATTAATAACATTGAACATCTAAAAAAACACTGTCTATTAGAAAAAAAATCATATTATTTATTAATAATTTTGTAGTAGTATAAAAGCATACAGGAGAGTTGATTGGACCACTACTTGAAACTAGTTTTCACTTAATCACAAGCCAACGAAATAAGATGAATGACTAGTTGAACCAAAAAGTAAAAATCAATTCACAAACATGTAATTAAAAGCACATATTCATAAATAAAATAGTACTGAATACAAGATAGTTTCAAAGTGATTTACATCTCACTCCAACACCTAAAAGATTTAGCTACTCATAATGGATAGGTAGAAATTAATACAAAGAAGCAATTTCATCTCCTAGTCCTTTAATGATATTCTTTAAATTATAGAACACATAATTTGGACGAAAATTTTGTTGCTCTTTTTTATCGACGAATTTACATACTTTTCCATTAATAATGAAGATTTCATTTGTTTATGGATTTATTGATAGATTTTTTTTTCTAATAATTACTGACGAATTTATCGATGAAAAAATTTGTTGATAATACATATTTTTATTGATGGTTTTATTGACAAATATTTTTGTCGTTAAATGAAATACACATTATTAACATATTTGCTAATAAATTTTTCTATTGATAATAAAAGTTTTAAAGTCTATCAATAAAATTTGTTGATAATTTAAATTTACAGATTTATTCCATCGATAAATTTCTATAATTAATTTAATGAATTTTTGTGTGAAAATAACGATTATGGAATTAACGTGGAAAATATTCTAGACTTACAAATTAAAAGAACAAATATTTATGGCCTTGTGCAGGGGTTGTATATCTTAAATGTTTTTGGAGGACACTGTGTTCCAATGCATTATTATTTAGATAAAACTTTCTGGACGACCCATTTTGTTATTATAGGGTTGAATTCCAATGTACAAGTTGAACTAAATAATGTTTTGTTATATTTATGTAATAGTTTTTTGTTAATAAAAAATTAATTAAAGACGTGGCAATATGTACTTGAAAATAGGTTATGATGAAGGAGTATTTGTAAAAAAGAAAACTTAATGATTTTGTCAGGTTTTGATCCTTTAACTTAGCGATTTCGTCACTTTGTGTTGATGAGCTTTGGTGTTAGATATTTGGTTGAAGGTTCAGTGAGAAAAGTATCTATAATACAACTAATCACTCCTAAACAATCCACTATTTCTGTTCTTTTTTTTCAATCAACAACTCTTAATACCTAAACATATATAAGCATGATAGTACAAAATCAAGATGCTGTTGTTTATAAAAAAAAAAAATATAATTGTCCCGGCTGGCACGGTCTACCATGAGTTGGTCACTTAGTGAACCAACTTAATCCGGTTTATTTATTAACAAGTTTGAAAAATTTGAATCTAATCCGATCCACCACAGGTTGGTGGATAAACGAGTTGGCTCACTGACTCACTTAATTACAATTTTTTCTAAATAAAAAAAAAATTACAAACTTCTATAATTCAAATGTAAACAAATTTCACGTGTTTAATTAATTTTGAAAATAGGAAACTTAAATAATATTTTTAAGAAAAAAAGAATAATAAATATTTTTTTATAAAATTAAATTTAAATTTTAATAAAATAAAATTAGATAGGTGGATTGGTGGGTCAACTCCGTCTACCACAAGTTCAACCTACATGAGCCGAATTTAAATGAATCACGTTCAAATCTGACCCACATAAAAAAATATATAATTTTTTCAAACCCAATCCGATCTAAACCTGTCGTGGACTAGATTGACCCGTGGATTGTGATCCATTTTGACAACTCTATATATTATATAATATATATATATATATATATATATATATATATATATATATATATATATATATATATATATATATATATTTAAATAACTAAAGGTATTTCATACAACGTAATTCTTGAGGAAATTCCAAAATATAAAATCATCCACTAATTGTGCATCTTGTAGCATTAAATAAACGTGAGAAGTTATTGTATAAAAATTATTATGGTCTTACTAATTTCCGTACCACATATAGTTGAACTTTATTAAAGTTTAACGACGTCACATATACTTATTCACTCCAAAAGTTTAGTCTTTTCAATTTTTAAAACCAATAACTGTTTTCCATTTTTTTATGTTTTTTTAATCATGTCACCATAATTGAGAATGATTAACACAATACCACTTACTAAGCTTTTGTTCGCTTGAGGTGAATTTACTATTCACCACAATTGGTGAGCGATGAATTTTAAAAAAATCGTGTTCACTTGAGGTGATTACCGTGGAATGAATTGCAACGATTTGCGGGATTCATGCACTGTTCAATCACCCGCATCTGAGAAGAGATTTGGAGGGATGAAACGAGCTTTCTCTAAAATACCCTTCTTAAAATAAAATCCAAGCTCAGACCAAACATTTTTGTTTTGTTAAAATAAATATTAACCAAGTGTGTATCCGGTTAAACCACTGCCTATTCCGATACACCATGAAGAAGAAACGCCTCACCTGTGTGTATCCGGTTACACCCATTCAAGTATCCGATTACAGCATTCAAGAAGAAGAAAAAGAACATGTTATCTCGATACAACATTCACGTATCCGGATACAACATTCACTTTAAAAAAAAAAAAGATATTTTGACTATTTTTTTTCTTACTCCATATTTTGACTATTTTTTTATTAATTATTCTAAATTTTTAATTCTTAATAAACATTTTAAAATTAAATATAACATTAAACAAAATTAAATATAACATTAAACAAATTAAATATATCATTATATTACTTTAATACTAGGGGCATATTGGTAATCTTCAATTTGTATCAATTAAACTAATTTTTTAAATTTGTCACATCAATCAAATCTTACACTAATTCTCACAAACTTTACCCTCAAATCTACTCTCAATTACCCACAAATTCACTCAAAAAAACAACAAAAAAATTACTCTCAAATCCACTCAAATTCATTCAAATCATCTCTCCCAAATCATCTCCTCCAAATCTTACCAAACGAACACACCCTAAAAAACCACAAAATAATTAAAAAAGTTAAGGACAAACTATTAAATACATATTGTTCCGGTTGGAAACGTCTCCAAATCTCCCTGCGCAATTTCCCGCCATCAACCGTCCGGTCTTCCGCTCTCCCTCCCAGTTGTTCTCTAACGTGGATTGCTCACCTTCCGCTGTGTTCGGCCGGGTACCTGCTAATGGCACTCCGATGCTCAAGTCAGTGTTAAATGTTGGGTAAAAAGGGTAGAGATAGAAAGAGAGTGAAATAAATGTGCATTTAATGTAACCAANAAGGGTAGAGATAGAAAGAGAGTGAAATAAATGTGCATTTAATGTAACCAACTACCTTTCACCTTTGACTTGTATTTATAGTATTCGTTATGGGCACTTGATTAACTATTCCTTAATCGCGGCCCAATCTGTGGCCCAACTCTCCTAATTGCGTTTTAGCTTAATCCAATTATAATGCTTCCTTCTACCTGAATTGGCTTTGTCGGTACGTCCGTAGTCGGTGGACGTTCGGTCTATGTGTGTTAATTCTTGTCCGACGACTTGGCTCGCGGGCGACGCCGCGACGGGCTAAAAGGACATGCAGATATTCATGAAAACCCTTTACAGTTTGGTTGGTAACCGTCCGTCTTGCCTGATTTCGAGCACGGTTTCCTGCTCCCACACGGCTGGGGTGCACAAGTTTCGTTGTTGTTACCGTGAAGGTTGCAACCCTCTGTAAACCCTAGCTCCTAACTACCGGTTACGCGTATGTCTCGCGTCGGACGCGTCACGCTCGCTGGGCGTCCGGCTGATCAACAATCGGCCCCCTATGGTACACAGGCCCCCGAAGTCCGAGGCAAGCAATTGTCGTCGGGTTTGAATGTAGACGGCCGTCTAGGGAGCAGAACATGGAGGTTCTCGTGCCTTGGAATGGATTCCCGCTATGCGCTGGGTAGCGTAACATCTGAGGATGGTCGCGACGCTTCGGGAATACCTCCGTGAATCCTCGCTTCGAATTCTGGACGTGCTTTAGGCGGGAAAGAACACGTGGCGTGGCAAGGGCGTGGTAACTGTAGCGTCCCTCGATTTGAGCCATTGATCGTGGGGGCCTTGAACGATGAGGATTCGTGGCAATTTTTCAAAAAAATTTTCTATAAATAGGGGTGGGGAGTGTGTTACGGCTATTTCTTCCCACCTTCATCCTTTATTCTTTCATCTGCTCAGGTAATAAAATGGTGATTGTATGTGTTGAGTCCTCTCTGGAGTCGTCAGGCCGCGGCAGAGATGGTGGAGGCGTGGGTGGTGGCGATAGCGGTGGTTCGTCGTCGACTGGGTCGTCAGATTCTGGCAGCAACTCCTTTCCCAAGGAACCTTCTTCGGGGGAGGTGGAAGGCTTGGCTAATCGGGCGGTCTTGGGTGGGGACGATTCTGTAGCTCAGGAGCCCACTCCGGTGGTCCTGAGTGGGCGGATCTTCCACGGGGCCCCCCTCTTTTTACTGCAAGGGGGCATGACCGTGGATCCGGTCGCTCTTGTTCCTGTCGGGGGCCTACGCCGGATCGACGGCTATGACTAGGCCGACTTCGATGTAAACACTCAGGTATCCTCCATTTCATGCACCGGTCTCCAGGATTTCATAGACCGGTCACATATGGTGAGGGACACGACGGACGCCCAGCTGATAAGGGCGGCAGTTAGCCGGGAGAACAAGCGGGTCTGCCACGGGAAGGGTTCCGGTTCCGAAGACTATTTCTTCATGTATGTAAACTTTTTTACTCAGTTGCATATCCGTGTTCCCTTTACCGACATTCAAGCTGAGTTGTTGCGAGAGTTGAACGTAGCGCCCACAAAACTGCATCCAAACGCCTGGGCCGCTGTCCAAGCGTTCGGCGTCGAGTGTATGGTAGTCGGCGTTTCTCCAACCGTCCGCTCCTTTTTGCACTATTTTGATGTCCGTCCCCCCCCCCCCCCGGAGGGAGGTTGGGTTTCCCTGACTTCAGTGGGGGATCGTACTCTGTTCAAGCCTTACTCCGAATCGTTCAAGAACTTCAAAGACTAGTTTTTTAAGGTCGTCATTACTAAAGCCGGCCGTCGAGACTTCTTTGACCAGGAGGGTTCCTCTTTGTTCTCCCTATATTGGACAGAAAATCCTCGCAAAGTGAAGGCTTACGCCAAGCGCGAGATGGAAATAGAGGATTTTTGCATGGTAGACATTATTGACACCCTCCCACGCCGCATCCCCGCCCGCTGCCTGGTCGACTGCATTCCCTTCGACGATTGTGCTCAGAGAGCACTCGGTATGTGATTCGTTCCATTTTCCATTCTTCGCGAAATTGTAACTTAGCTGAATTTGCTATTTTCTTTCAGATTGCATGGCTACTCCTAGACCCCGCCAATCCAACTTCCTGGCTGCCAAGAGGGAATCAGCTCGGGCCGCCAATGTTGCCAAAGATCAAGCCGTCCCTCCCCCAAGCGTCCCCCTCTATCGGCCGCCCGCGTAATCATCGCGTCATTTGGGCCTCAAACAGGTGCTGCTAGTAGCGCAAACTTGCCCAAGACTTCCCCGCTTCCGACTGGGGAAGGTACCTCCGCTCTTACTCGTGTCCCTTCCGTTGGGCGGTCATCCGCAACTGCTAATGTCAATCTTGCTACTGAATTGGCTTCTGAGTCTGTGCCCGTCACGGTGTCTGCGTCTGCCCACAAGAAGAGGAAATCTCGAAAAGGAAGCAAGTCTTCCTCCAAGAAATGTCGCCGCGAGGGCAACGAACCGGCCGTTCCCCTCCCTGGTGGTGTCTTCAGCTCTGAGTACAACGTTGGCCGGTTTATCGATTTCAACAGGGAGTTGGCCTACCTTGCTTTATTGGAATCGCTGCCTGGTCGTGCCATGTTGGACTCCGTTTTCGAGATGGTCAGCCGGACTGCGTCGATGATCCGAGAGTTCGGCGACATTCGAGGGTCGGGTGAGGTGAATAGTGCTCTGCTAAAAGAGCAGGAGAAGACCGCGGCCTTAGAAGCAGAGTTGGAGGGTGCACGTAAATCTCTGGAAGAAGAAAAGCAGCGTGTGGCCGGCAACGCGACGAAACTCGAAGAGGTGGCCAAACGCCTAAAGGAAGAAGAGACTGCCAAGTCTAACTTGGAGGAAGAATGTAAGCAGTTGAAGTTGGCGGCTGCCGAGCAGAAAAAGATCGAACGAAGGCTCCAGGGGAGAACCGTGGAGCTGCACACTGAGTTAGGAGCATCTCGGGCGGATCTAAAGGCTGCTCAAAAGAAAATATTTGAACTTAATGGCAGCTTGGTGGCGGAGCACGAAGATGGCTTCTATAAAGCCCTGCGACAGGCGGCCGTGCTACTTAATGTGGATAAGCCTTTTGAGCTTAGCTTTGATTTGTACAAGGACGTGTACGAGGGCGTTTTGATGGATATTGAACCGCCGAGCGAGGCGGCCGTTGAGCCTGAGGCAGGAATCGAGGTTGTTGCCGGTTCTGCTAACGTGGCCGCCGAAGATGCAGGAAATTAGGTCTTTAGTTTTTAGTTAGTTTTTTTTCTAGGTTTGGGGTTGAGGTTTTTTGTATACTGACGTTTGCCGGCCGGACTGTAAACAGCATGATGTGCTTGTTTACCTTACCGTCCGGTCATATGATTTTTGTACCCCCCCTTCTTGATGAATGAAGTTTACTTTTGATTCTCGCGATTTTACTTGTTCGAATGCTATCTATTGTCGCTTTTACTATTAAGTTTATTTATTGTTATTTTTAAATCGGGATTTTGACCTTATTCCTTGTGTGAAGGAAGGGCGGCTATGCCTTTACCGCCCGACCAAGTTGACAGGATAATTCCATTCTTCAACTTAGTTTTTCGCTGAGGGTCGACAAACTGTACCCTTTACCGCCCGACCAAGTTGACAGGATAATTCCATTCTTCAACTTGGCCTTTCGCTGAGGGTCGGCGGGCTGTACCCTTTACCGCCCGGCCAAGTTGACAGGATAATTCCATTCTTCAACTTGGCCTTTTTGTTAATTAATGACAACAGACTGAGTCGAACTTGTGGAAACGCCTTCTGAATTCATTCAAATATTGGGGAAACTACATGAAAGGCATTACACATTAACTGAAATATAATTTGAGGTGAGACGCGTTCCAAGTGTTGGTAATGTGGCAGCCGTCCAATTTGGTGAGACGATACGCGCCATTGCCCAAAGATTCTACGATTTTGACGGGGCCTTCCCATTTCGCCGCGAGCTTGTCGTGCGCGGCTACACGTCGTGCTTCCCCTGTCTTTCTCCAGACAAGGTCTCCTTCTTCAAAGTTCCTAGGGCGCACCTTCGTATTGTATTTCCGCTCTACCATATGGCGACATGCCTCCGCCCTCAGCACCGCCCAGTCGCAACGTTCGTCGATTGTGTCCAATTCCACCCTCAACTCTTGATCGTTCAGCCGGAGATCCTCCATGTTCCTGCGTAAGGAGGGTTCTCCTAGCTCTACTGGTAACATCGCATCGGTCCCGTAGGTCAAGTTGAAGGGGGTTTCTCCAGTGGTGCCGTGTGGAGTGCACCGGTATGCCCAGAGGACCTCCGGAAGCTCTTCCACCCATGCTCCTTTCTTCTCTCCCAGTCGCCTTTTTAATTCGGCCACAATGGCCTCATTCATGGCCTCCGCCTGGCCGTTAGTCTGGGGATGCTCCATTGAGCTTGTAGCGTGCCTTATCCCCAGTCCTTTGAAGAATCTCTCCAACTTTCTATCGATAAACTGCCTCCCATTATTGGTAATGACCGTGCGGGTTAAACCGAACCTACAGATTAGCTTCCAGCAGAACTTCTGAACCTGGGAGGCAGTAATGGTAGCTAAAGGTTCCGCTTCTACCCATTTGGTAAAGTAATCTACGGCCACCAATAAAAACTTCCTCTGAGCGGGCCCTTGCGGGAAAGGCCCGACGATGTCTATTCCCTACTGGGCGAACGGCCACAGAGAGGCGATCGTATGGAGAGCATGAGGCGGGGCTTGCCGATCGTTGGCATGAGCCTGGCACTGGGTACATCGTCGCGCAAACTAGGCGGCGTCATTTTCCATCGGTCTTCCGCTCTCCCTCCCGGTTGTTCTCTAACGTGGATTGCTCACCTTCCGCTGTGTTCGGCCGAGTACCTGTTAATGGCACTCCGATGCTCAAGTCAGTGTTAAATGTTGGGTAAAAAGGGTAGAGATAGAAAGAGAGTGAAATAAATGTGCATTTAATGTAACCAACTACCTTTCACCTTTGACTTGTATTTATAGTATTCGTTATGGGCCCTTGATTAACTATTCCTTAATCGCGGCCCAATCTGTGGCCCAACTCTCCTAATTGTGTTTTAGCTTAATCCAATTATAATGCTTCCTTCTACCTGAATTGGCTTTGTCGGTATGTCCGTAGTCGGTGGACGTCCGGTCTATGTGTGTTAATTCTTGTCCGGCGCCTTGGCTCGCGGACGACGCTGCGACGGGCTAAAAGGACATACAGATATTCGTGAAAACCCTTTACAATTTGGTTGGTAACCGTCCGTCCTGCCTGATTTCGAGCACGGTTTCCCACGCCCACACGACTGTGGTGCACAAATTTCGTCGTTATTACCGTGAAAATGGCAACCCTCTGTAAACCCTAGATCCTAACTGCCGGTTACGCGTATGTCTCGCGCCGGACGCATCACGCTCGCTGGGCATCCTGCTTATCAACGATCGGCCCCGTATGGTACACATATTATAATTAAATACTTTTTAATTAGACAGATTTGAAAATAATAATATTATAAATAACAGTAAAATGAGATATATTTACATTCATTTCATATATATTTTAAGAATAAAATAGTCATATAAAAATAAATTTTTGCATAATTTAAAAAAAAAAAAAATGAAATAAATATAAAAAATTTATGCGTTTCAAATTATGATTTCACATTTTTTTAATGAAAGATATAGTATGATACTTATGTGAGATTCTATAAACCTCTTTCTTATTTCTATACATACAATAATAACATATGAAAAAAAGATAAATATATAAATCCTATATGGTATATTATTAATTATTTTCTGTAAATTAAAAGTATGATTACTTACATTAAAATTGGCTAGGAATGTATATAATTTGAGTAATAACCCATCATCATGATATCCAAACCATGCAATAATTTCTTGCTAAAACACTATTTACTGTAAAAAGGTGTTATTAGAGAGAAATTTATTGTTCCTTGAATCGTTGCATAAAGCACTCATGTGAGTCTCATTGTATCAAGTCTCATCATGATCAGTTTGGTTATTATACACCATAAAGGATGAGAGTTGACAGCAAATTGATTCCTGCTGCGCATTCGTCATTTCCTGTTAATTCTTACTACTCTTTATCCCAAACTGTAGCTCTTTGCCGTCACACTGTTGCATCACACTAATCTTTCTTCACCCTTTTTCTCCAAACCCTAAAGTTATATAACCTTTCTTTTAGGGTGAATTGCACGTTAAATCTCATCCTATCAGTGTTTTTTATTGGAAGACTCACGTCAACTAGAGATAAAATCAATTTATAATATATAAGTGAGATGCAAATCTCATCTTACAAACCGATTTTATAGGTTAAGTTAGAATTAAATTCACTTTTTAACACTTTTTTGCCCTTCTCTAAGTTGTTCTTCTTTCAAATCAAATTCCAGTTCATAAAGTTTTCTGTATTCCTTTATGTTTCTTTCCTCTCAAGTTTTAGGGCAAGAGTGTTTCTTTTTCTTTTTCTTTAGGGTATCAGCTTGTTGCAAGTTTAGGTTGAAAACAAAGTTTTGCTGTGCACTTTGGACAAATATATAGTACGATATGCATGAAAATTGCAGCAACTTTTGATTTTTGTTCTCCATAAAGTTTTATAATATTTAATGATCACTGTTACTGTCTTGCAATTTCTTGATATATACCTTAACGAGTTATAATTTTTGGGTCGTTTTCACAACTCAAATCGCTTAAAGCAGTCATCTTAGAAAATTAATAGTGTCTATCATTCACCTATTAATTTCATCTAAACTTTATGATAATTTAACTTTGAACGAATATCTGATAGTATAACATTGTTTGAAATGCGTGCCGAGTATGCTAATTTATTATAAAGCTGAATAAGTACCATCATTAACGAATACTATTTAAGATATTTTCCCATAAAGTAATATTAAAATTTAAACAACTAATTAGGAGCAAGACTCGGAAGGAAAATGTAAGCATTATAGACCTGTCAAAAGAATTAGACAACAAAAACGTCAATAATGAAGGCTACCCTGTGATATTTCAAAATGTCGTGTTGAATATCTTAAGAAAATAACTTGCTATATATTCTTATTTTAATTAATTGTATACCAAAGCTCCCCATCACATGCTATAATGTGGAAAATATGGGTAAGAAACTTCTAGGTATTTTTTTACTCAAAAAATCATATTTAGATATACTTAATAAAACTCAGATTATATTTAAACTTGTTTAAGATCAAGAAAATTAGTGCTTAATTAATATTTGTGTTGTGCATTAATTGTGTAACCTATCCCTTTGACTATGTATACACTAGTGCAAAAACGCTGTTTAACGTCAGTTAATTTGGGCTTTTAACGTCACTTTCCCAACCAACGTCTATACGGGTGACGTCTATGTGACGTTGGAATTCATCCAACCGACGTCTATATACACGTTAGTTAACGATATCCACTGACGTCTATATAGACGTCTGCTTATACTCAAACTGACGTCTCCGCCTATTCCTAAACCGACATCAACATGAATATATAGAGGTTGTAAATTACATTAACCTACGTCTATGTTCTTATAGACGTCGGACCATGCACTAACCGACGTCTAACAAGGGCGTTGTGTTTTAGTGCAATTTTGATCTAGACTTTCGGTAGCATTGTGTAACACTCTCCTCTCGCTAGTTGCCCCACAAAAAAAGCTTGCATCTTTTGAATCTTCTATGACATTCAACCCATAACCGAACCTGGATCCATGACTACTTCTCATTATTCAACCGCAAAGGAAAAAAATTACTGTGATACGAGAACTAGACAAGGACCCTAGTTCCATTTTGGGTCGGAAGCCATAGAAAACTCAAAAGATTGCCACTCTTCTTGTGAGGAAGCAAGCAAAGGGAGAATGTTACACTATGTTACCCAAAGAAATGATCAAAACTGCACTAAAACACAACACAAAGAAAGAAAATTTTACTCAGTTGAACGACAAGATAGTCGATAAAAAAACTAAAGAAAGTTTAAACGGTAAAGCATAAAAAAAAACCACGCACCTGGGATGCAAAAGAGAAAAAGGCGAGGACGAAGACAATAACATATTGAGAAACGACAATGCAATGCCGCAAGAGATAAAAAGTAGAGGTGCGCAAGCGAGTAAAAGAAGATGAGAAGCAGAGAAAAAGGAGAAAAGATGAAGACGAGATCAGAAATTGAATGGTGTGAAGAGTCTGCGGTCTATTTAAAATGAAATGGGGCGTCGGTTGTTCCCGAAACCGATGTCTATAGATGTCGGTGTTTCAGGGGATCCGACGTCTATGAAGCTGAAAAGATTGACGTTTTGGTTTCCTGTCAGGGTAGTTCACGACAGTGCCCCTCACAGCCAACATCTAAAACCCTCGAATTTGGTGAAAATACAGGAACTTAGACGTCGGTGCCCCTCAAAACCGACGTCTACATTGAAGAATTTTTGTCTTCCCACCTTCCACACAGGTCTTAGACGTCGGTATTTGACTACGTGATGTTTAATTGCCTGGGGAATTAGGTGAACAACATTAATTGTAGCCCAGTCGACGTCGCTTTTTCACGGGATCTAACGTCTATTCAACGTCTAAAGCTGAACCAGTTGACGTTTGATTTCCTGTCAGTGACGTAGACGTCGGTACCCATTCTAGCCGACGTCATAAGCTCCTGGGAATTTGATGGGCAACATTAATTGCAGCCTAGTAGACGTCGGTCCCCGTGAACACCGACGTCAATGGACTGTCTTATCACATACTTCAGGCAATTGGACGTCAGTTTGCGGCAGGTGCGACGTCTATGATGACATAGACGTCGCCGGACATCGAAACTGACGTCTAGTTTTCCAATTTATTTACGATAATGCCACCGTCACGGAACCGACGTCTAATGGGTGACGTTAAACAGCGTTTTTGCACTAGTGATATATGATCTAGTGAAATTTGAATACTTTTTTTAATAAAATTTTGCTAAGAAAAAAAAATGAAAGCAAAGGTAGAGAGCATTATACAGCATTAGTTGTCTTACATTAAGAGAGGTGTTGAGCATTTGTTAAATGATGAGAGAGTTGTTTGCTGTTAGGTGACAAAGAAACGTGGAGAAATATAATGATAGCTTATCTAAAGATTCTCCATATACAACCATGATTAATTCTCTTTATAGTAAGAGCAGAAAGTTATAGAGATTTTGCAATTTGCTCTTCTTTTTTTAATGAGTAAAAAAGAATTTATTTGAAAAGGAGAGTACTAGAAAGTGCTCATAAACAAATGGTAGCAATTGCATCAAAAAGCATCAAACTTCATCACTTCCCTCACACCACAAGTTTCTCCCTTGAACGTGGATGACTTTGTCATTTTCCTCACCAACAAAACCTCCCTCCATTACATCCAACGGAACTTCCAATCATACTGTTCATCCTCCCCTCCTTTTCTTTTTTTCATTATCAGGGCCCAAACTCTTGTTAATTCTTAGCTTTACGACCACCTCTCTCCAGACTACTGTTAACCTAATTCTACATAGGTAAGGCAATACATTGTATTTCGCATTGTTCGTCTTCATGTACTGTAGTTACATAAAGTATTTTGACATTTAAATCAGTTTTTAATTCACATTTAATCATTATAAATTTAAATAAAAATATCTAATTATTTTATCTAAATCTTTTATATATAATATCTTGAATGGGTTTTTACTTTCTGACAAATCTAATTATAATTGAATCATTCAATAATCTTCATTACAGGAATAATATGAGACTTAAAATTCATTCCATAATTATCTATGTAACCTAGTGCTGTAAAAACATATTAGCCCATCTGACTGGGTCCAACTCATTAGGGGTTGATCACTTAGTGAGTTAACTTAACTTGACTCATTTATTAGTGAGTCAGACAAATTTTTATCTGACTCGACCCACCACGGGTTTGTGAGTTAAACGGATTGACATACTAACTTACTTAATTACAATTTTTTAAAATAAAAAAAAATATAAACTTCTTGTAATTCAAATATGAATAAGTTTAACTCCCAAAATGGTGTTAAACTAAGACAATTCAAAATAATAAAAAAAAAGTACAATATAATCCACTTATAATGAATGAGTCAGATTGTACTTTATAAGATTTTATAAGATAATAAATTAATAAAAATAAAATTAGATGGGTTGGTGGACCAACACGGCTCATTACGGATTCAACCCACGTAATCAACCCACATAAGTTATGACTTGAGTTTAAATGAACTGGATTAAAAATTATCCCGTATAAAAAAAATTGCATATTTTTCCAACTTAACCTAACCGGATCCAGGATATTATTGCATTCTTCCAATAAATGTGTTGGATAAATTACATATCCAATGAGTCTCAAGTCATAAATCATTCGTATATGATAGATTTGTTTTATTAAAAAATAATATATAATAAAATATTATAAATGAAATACTTAAGATACTCCTATCCATAATATATATATATATATATATATATATATATATATATATATATATATATATATATATATATATATATATATATATATATATATATCCACGATAGGCCATTAGACCCTCTATCCTTTGAATCCTTCTTCCTTTAATGTTGTTTTGATACTGTGATGTGCCTGTTTAGTGAGCTTTGCATTAATATTGAAGTATTAGTGAGCTTTGAACCATGCTTTTACTCCCTGAGTCAACCCTTTCTCACCCATAATTTCGTTACCTTGATATCATGTTATAATTTCTTTGTTCTTGACTTGTGTGATCTATGATTTTTCTTCTTGTATTTGCATATATATGTTTCGCTTGGGTGTGAGAAATATCTGGATTTATGATTCTGTGCATTTGTTACAGAATGAAGTAAGAAAAATGAAAAGACAGATTGAGAAGGAGAGAAGGATGATATATGTAAATTTTGTTATCTAAGTAAAGAGACAAGAGCAAGGTTGTCGTTTTGAATTCCTCGGTTTCTACAGAAACATGGTGGTAGTGGTGCATGTTGTCCTTTGAGAATATTTTGTGTTGGCTGGTAGCTCCTAAACTGGTCTAAAGATACTGAACCCCACAAATCTCTTTTCCCATTTTGTTAGACAGTGAAGGGGAAGATACTTAGCCCCAACAACAGCATCCCCACACTTCACACACCCGTTTTTGATCTTTTGTGTGAACATGATTAGACTGAAAATCATCTTCTTGTTGCCATGCCACTGCTCCTCCTGGCCCTTCTGCTCCTTTCTTCTTTAATTACCTTTAACCCTAAGCTACAACTCACTTTCGTACTCTCTTTTCTATTTTCTTCTATCTTTTCCTCCATCAATATAATATTATATTTTCATTCTAATTTATCTTATACTATGCATGCATTTATTCATCAACAAATCCCACCTTTAATTCTTGTATTCTACCGTATGATCATATACTCATCTTGACGATTCCACATTAGCAATTCCATCAGTTTGAAAATGTAAACCGAACGGTCATACTTGTTAAATCTTAAACATGGTTTAGGATAAAGAATGATTATATTAAATCTAAGCATGATCGTGACAAATTGAATCGATCATCACTAATTTAAAGTTTATTTCTAAATCTATAAATATAAGTTTAAAATATTATAAATTGATTATATTTAATATGAATTTATGATTAAACCGTCAAATTTATACTAATTTGACTTTGAAATACTTTCTATAAGTAATTTTCAAATTTGACCAAATGATAAAGATAATGAAATGAATAACGAACAATGACCTATGTTAAGAGAACGAAAGAAGTTAGAAAAATTGCTATAATGGTATTAGTAGTGAAAATAGTATCTTATTAGAGTTACATAATAAGAGTGAAAGATAGATATGTGTCGGGAATAGATTGATTAATGTGTTTATATATGTTTACAAATTGACTGTGTATAAAAAGTGTTTTAAGAGTTTATGTTAATAAGGGTATGGCAATGAAAACAAAAAACTAATTAAATATTGAAGTCAACGTCTGAAATGAAGATTGAAATTGAAATAAGAGAATGGTTAACAATTACGAATTGTTCAACGCCCTCAATTTCAAGTTCAAGTCAGAAACCAATAAATTATGGGATATTTATTTGATAAATTGTGATAATAACTATGCATTTTACTTTGATTGATGAACCTGATGAGATGTCATCCTTGTATAAAATCGATTAAAGCATTGGTTGAAGATTAAAACCGGATTTAGAACGTAAACCACATATTTTTACATTTACATATCCAACCAAATATACTTTTAATATTTATCCTTTATCTAAAGTTATCAAAATTTATTCTTTTTGTATTGTCCGACCAAGTTTCTCTTTCTCCCACACATTTATTCCACCACCATTATCTTATTCGTGAATAAATTATATGGAACAATTATATCTTGTTTAATCACAAATAATACACTAGTTGAAAATAAACATATAATAAATTGTAATTTAATTAATTATAGTTTTAATCTTAAATTTTGTAAAATTATCAATTAGCACTTTGTATCCTTCAATTTCTAATTATCTCTTTTTTACTTTTCATTTTTAGAAACATTCATGATTGCATTTAGTGTTTACTAATTAAGGGTGTTATGCTTGATTTGAAAATTAAAATAATAGACATTTCATTCATTAAAATACAAAAATAAAATGAAACAGTTAAACGGAATTACTAAAGGTATATATATATATATATATATATATATATATTATATGAATTTTTCTAATAATAAACCTATGCAGTTGTCACCATATTCCTATAGTGTAGTATTATGCGTCTTACCACAATTTCACTATGTCACTCCAAACTAATAAAAAACAAGATTTTCTTTTACTTAAAGTCCCTAACTCTATTGTCCAACAGTGAAGATCACCTTTTTTATTATTATTTTCTTAACAGAATAATTACATCTTTGAACCGAAATTATTCAACTTATATATAATTGTACTTCCATATGATAGCAAATACTATTGTGAAAATGGGTTATAACCCATGGATCAATCTGACTCAGTACGGGTTTGAATCATGTTGAGTTTGAAAAAAATACAATTATTTTATGTGGGTTAGTTTTTAACTCGGCTCACTTAGAACCCGATTCTACGGGCTGAACCCGTGGTGAGTTGGGTTGGCTCGTTAACCCACCTAATTTAATTTAATTATTTATTATTTTATGTTTCAATATTATTAGTTAGTATTTTTTCATTATATTGTAGATGATGATAAAGAAGATGTTTCAAGAGAGAAAAATATTATAGATTTATCTATTCAAGACTCTAACATTATATATAGACAAGTCATATAAAAAATATCAATATTAAAAACTTATTTGTTCGCCTTTTGTGGATTACGTTTGAACTGTATGATATTTTTTATTTATTTATTTTGAATTGTCTTTGAAGTTTAACATCATTCTAGTGTGATGTTTATTTAGATTCGAATTAAAAAAAATGTAATTTTTTATTTAAAAAAAACTTATAATTAAATGAGATTTTAGTGTGACGTTTATATAAATTTGAATTAAAAAAAATTGTAATTCTTTTATTTAAAAAAAGACTTATAATTAAATGAGTTAGTGAGTCAACCCGTTTAATCCACCAACCCGTGGTGGGTCAAGTCAGGTTCGAATTTTTTTAGCTCGCCCATAAATGAATCGGGTTGGATTGACTTATTAAGTGACCAACTCGTAATGGACTAGGCCGAGTCAAGCCAAATTATTCCTTTTGGTAACTCTAATAGCAAATACACATCCCTTTATTTGTAATACTTTATTTCATCTTTAATATTACTACTAATGTCCTCCTTAAATTAGGCATTAATTTAACAAAATTATGTTAGGATTTGATCATTTGATAAAATAACTCTCACCAAATATAAGACACATTTCTTCTCTACTTTACCTTTTAGTCCTAATTAAGATTTATAAATTATTAAACAAACACCCTTAATCATTTAATATTAATAGTAAAAGTAAAAAAATTTAAAATAAAAAAGAATTACGAGTAAAAACAAAAAAATAGATTAAAATCATATCCTTGTCCGATTTTTAAAAAATAAATGAAGAAAAATTAGCATTTATAACTTAAAATATGATGTTTTTGGGGAAAGAAAATGAACTTTTATAAAGGGGCATTGGTGTTACCTTGTAGGGTCTACTAAGAATATATTCGTATCCTGGATTTGGACCCATAATGATAAAGCAGCAATATATTCGAAGACAGAACCCTATATATATACATATATAGTACTTATTTCATTTCATGGATAAAATTTTTAAAAATTATATTTCATATGCGAAGAAATTCTTATACTGAAGGCAATGTTTGGTCCAAATCAAACTCCTATTTATAAGAAAACTATCTTCATTAGAATTTCTTTCAAACTTTCAGTTAATTACTTCGGAGAGTCGAATCTTGTTTAAATGGAAAAATAATTACACAGTTTTGAAAATCGCATAATTATGATTTTATCACACACACATATAAACATTCGAACACATATAAACATTCGAACACTACACTACATGTTAAGAGACCTATATTTTATTATGATAGAAAAAGATAAGAAAACAATAATTGTATCAATTGTATATTTATAAGACTTATGTCAGTAAAATTTATTGATTAACCATTAATGCAATATATATATATATATATATATATATATATATATATATAAATATATATATATATATATATATATATATATATATTAGCAATCAAATCCAATAATCAATAAAATATATTTGTAAAACGAGAGACAATTTGATCTATTAATACTTGATAATTATCTATAAATGATTATTAACTTCGATCGGTATAGTATATATATATATATTATCAATGAAAAATTAATAATATTATGTGTGGTTCGGATGAAAATTTACTAATATCATCTGCAATAGAATTTCTTATTAAGCACTTCTTATGATTCTTTTAATATTTTTATTCCTATCATATTATTTTTAAAAAAAAACATATTTAATTTTATTTCAATAATAAAAAAATTACTGAAACCTCAAAACCCTCACACTTTATATTTTTGCTGTTAATTATTTCAAATGATGTTTATTTGGTTATTCTCTCATCCGTTCAAGATGTTGTATTGTTATCACGAAGGAGCAGTTCTTAAGAAAATTATTTGAATACTTAAAAAAGTTATTAATGAACAAAACATTATTTAATATATGTTACAAGAGTCAAATTAAAATCAGATCTAATATTTAAAATAATATATTTTATGTATTGAGAATTATATTTTTATTATTAATTATAACACAATTAATATTAAAATTAACATCACGAGTTTGATTTGCAGTAATAATCTATATATGATAAAATGAGTCTTAAAGAGTTGAATTCATGTAATTATATATATAGTTTATTTGATATCATAAAGAATTAATTTCCTATGGAATGATGTAATAAATTATGGTTTAAATGATGTAATTAATGGGTGTGAGCAATGCAAGAAACTGTAGGTGGAATTAAGTGGCAAGCAAGATGTACTGTATGCAGACATAAGACAGTAGAATCATGAAGAATTGAATGGAATAAATTAATAAAATAAGCACAAAGCGATCAAAAAGATGAACTTTAGAGATCATTTACATGCATGAAATGCCACCATTATTAATTGCTCAATTTTGTCGCCATCTCAACATTTCTCGCGCCATTTTTCATCTCCATTCAGAGATGCAGCTTAACATGGGCAATTCCTTCCCGCACCCCATATATTTCAGCTTGCACTCGCAAAACATATGAAATGTCAAAAATAACCTCTTTGAATTTTTAAATATAAACTTACTCCTATTTTTCTTCTGCTGCTACACTATTTCCTTACGTAACTTTTCTCCTATCTTTCAATCACATCAAATCAATTACCCTAATCAACCTTGATCATAAAGTTCCAATAAACGTTTGGGCTTATAGACACAATTGCCATTCTAACACCACGTTTAATAATAGAATAAAAAATTTATTTTTCGGAAGTCGTGGTTTTAGATTAATTTCTCAAAATGATATTTTATCATTTCGGAACATATTTTACCAATAATGTTCACAAATAGATCAGAAAAACAGGATCATTTATTGAATTTTATACCGTGTAATGTTAGTTTGTTTGGTGTGATATATAAAACAATAACTTATTTGTTTATCTATTAGGAATAGACACAAATTCCATAATGCATAAATAGAGAAAGCATAAAATACATGTAAAATTTTAGCTTGTGCATTGTTGTCGAATAAAATAAAGATATAAAACTAAACCAATGGCAGATAAATATTTTGGTAGACACACATCTATCTTTTGCCTGTTTTGTTTCAAAAGGAGGAATCAAGAAGACAACTTATACCTGTAATGTCTATAGATGGTAGGAATCACTTTCTACAACATTAACACTAAAAAGAAAGGCTAAGTGCATTGTATGATTTAGCATAATATGGACATTATGGTTATACTAGAATAATAGGGTTTTAAAAGTAATACCAATCACGTCATGGATCCAATAAAATCTAAGTCATGAACATGATTAATAGTCAATTGACAGCAATTGTGTCTGAAAGCATTGTTATAAGTTTTTCACCTATCTTCTTTCGAAATATTTGAATAACCGTGTATTGATATTATCATAATTTTATTTTTTAATCGAAAACAAAAGGTGGTATTATCATTGATTATTAGAATTGAATTTAGTGTGAGAAATTTAAGTATGAATAAAAGTGTGATGAGATAAAAGACATTATATTTTCAGAAAAGAAATAATATTAATATTTGGCTTATTTATTTTATAAGAGGTATTTTTAAAATATAAATATGGTTGGTGTATTTTCATTTTCTATTATGATTTTAAGAACAATGATTACATCAAGATTATTATCAAAGTTTAGAAGTGTTGATAGATTATTGAAATTCAATCAACGCATCATATTACATGATTTATTTGAACTTAAATATTCATGTCACACCTGTTAATATCTTTTTTTAACACCTTCATAACTATTAAGATGCATCAAACTACGATGGTTGGATATATCACACAATGTCTTCATTGGATGATAAAATTTAATCATATTGATGGTTAGATATATCATGTAATAAGTCAAAGTTTATCCTAAAAATAAGGAGTATTATGCTCAATCTTTGAAAGGGAATCCTTCTACTATAAAGTGCAAACATAAATAACTCAACCCACACAGAAGTTACAAAGTTTTTCAATAATTAATAGGAAGAATAATACTTACGAGATTATCTAAGAAGGAATAGAAGAAAATCTTGACAAAGAAGAAAATCTTGACAAATACAAGACTACTTTTTCCAAGAGAATCTATAAAAAAGAGGTTCAACAATCAAACTGATAAGTTCTCGTTACTCTCTAGCTTTCTCTCAAAGTTAGTAAAAAAAAATTCAAACCTTTTTTTTTTTTTTAAATTAAGGGTTAAAGGGGTTCAATTCAAACGAAAGCTATGAATAAATTTTTCAAAAACCTTAAACAACACATAGTCTCCTTGTTAGTGTTTGTCAACTTGTCATTAGACTCATTCCTGAGTTGTCTTCTACTCCTTTTTTATTTCTTAAGGAAAACACTCCAACTAATTGAGGAATAATAACAAGTTATTGAAAAAGTATTCATTATCCTCGTCTTTCCAACAAGATGACTACATCCATACATTCAAAGTTTTGATATGGTTACAATAGACTACTCAATTAAGCAAGTGTTACAATAAACTAATGGGGAAGAGGACAAAATGGTAAGAAAAATTATCAAAATTTAGACTATGTTTAGAAAGTCAAGGTCGTATGATAACGTTCTCGTTGATGCGATCAAATTAATATTACTAAACTATAACAGTTTTAATATTGCTAAAATAGTAGCTAACAAAATAGAAAGGGTAAATTCAACCCTAAGTCGTCTTCTAGCAAAAGCGGAATTGATTCATAAAAAAATAATTCTTATAAAAACTATAAAGGTTAATAAAATAAAAATAATAAAAAAGATAAAGATCAATAAAAGATTAAAGAATAAAATGAAAGATGAAAATAAATAAATTTATAAAAATATTTAAAAAGATAAAAATAATGATAAAGAAAATAAGTAAATTTTAACGCCATTTTCAAATAGGACTCATAATTGAATATCTAAAGACTATTATTGTTCAATTATTTATTAGTGTAAATTTTCAAATTAATCAATGTAAATTCTCAATTAATTTGTTGGCGTTCTCACTGTTAACCAAAACACATTCTCAATTAAAAGCAATAATTTTGTAGATTAATTATAGTACATTTAACTAAAATACATTCTCAATTAAATATTAATATGCCTAATGATATCATTTTGTTACCACTTATATCAAGTAAAAAACTAATTAACCAAAATACATTCTTGATTAATTATTGTTAAAATTTTCACCTTTAATCAAAGTATATTCTCAATTATTGACAAAAACCATTCAATCAAAGTATATCTTATTATTATGTAAAATAGTATAATTATATTATATGTTATGTGCTTAATAATGCAAGTTGTGTGAAGAACTGTGGTTGTGTGCATGTATTATGATGTATTCCAAATTGTACTCTTTGGTTGTGAATGTTATATCCCTTTCTGATTGTTGATATTGTTATGAGAATATGTTAGATGTGTTCTTACTATGTGAAATAGTCATATGAGGCACTCTTTTATCTGTTTTGACTGAATATTGGACTGAGTAACTTTAGGCTACTCGATTAGAGTAATTTGAGAATGGTGAGTTACTCGGTGTGCTATTCTTGATGTGTTCAAGAATGGGCAGTGGTCTAGGATAGTGGATTTCCATACATGTAGATTTAGGATCTATCTTCTACCTGTGTAATGGGAATGAGTACTCTTAGTTTGTGTGATAGTGTTTGGCCTGTGTGACATTAGCTAATTTATACGAAATTCTATGGTCTGTGTGATAACTTTTTGTCTAAGTGACTTATTAATATGGGCATTGGTTCCGTGTGATCATAGTCTATGTGACTTTAGACCACTAAGAGGAAACTGTTACGAGAGGGTTATTGGTTTTAATGCTTTAGTTGTTTTACTTTACAATTATACATCAATTGTGCTTGTTTCATAACTCACCCATACTTGTTTGTGGTTGTTGCGATGATCATATAATGTTTCTAGGGAGCAGATATGAATGTAGATGTTGTTGGAGCTGAGTAGATATTGAGAGAGGGGACTAGCAAATGGGAGTTTTAAAGATCTTTTAAGTTTATAGAAATGGTTTAATAAGTTGTATTTGACACTTTATGTTTTCTTTGAATTATGGATATTTACTATGTTAGTATTTAATAAGTTAATTTCTTTTGGTAACTGCAAAGCCTATAAGTATGAGGTTAATGACCAGAAAGACATTGTTTTTTCCATAACTACACTTAGACCTTCTTGATACATATCTGACTTGAGCATCAAAATCTTTTCTGCTGGTAAACCCCATTCAGGATTGAACGATCAAAGGAGTAAAGACGTGAAGACGTTTGACCTCAGACCCCTGTTGGCTGTAAAACCAACGACAAGTGCACCGGTCGCAGCGTAGCAAGTGATAAATATCGTTCTCTCCCAAGGGACTTGTGCAACACATGACAACTCTTCCTTTTATAACTCAATTAGACATCAAAGTGCACAAAAAAACACAAGAAACTCTTTTTGGTATTTTATCAAACAGTTGGTGTGCAAGGAATTTAACATAGTGTATTTACAATTTATCAAGACTAGAATTCATCCATTTCATTCTCATGCATCACAAACATCTCAATTCCATCCAATAAGTCTTCAATTTCAATTCTAGGTTCAATCATATTTCTCAATACATCAAGAACCAAAATTCATGCCATGGGTGATCAAGCCACAACAAGCATTAAGCATAGAAATCAAATACTAACATGAATTGGAAANNCATATATCATTAACATCACAAAATACATAAGAATTCCATGTTTTAAACCTAATCTCAACAAATAGGAAAATCCCTCCATGGTGGAGAACTTAGGGTTCTACAAAATTGAAGAGATAAGGAAGAAATTGGAACCAAAGAGAAGATGCAAAGCCTTTCCCAAGGTTCTTGGCAGCTGCTCCATGCTCCATTTGCGCCTCCCCTTCGCATCTCCATCTCAATTTTGTGACCCATCTTCTTCCTCAACCCAAAAGGGGCAAAATCACCATTGAAGAAGCTTGAAGACCCAAGGAGGAGTGAGAGAGCTTCCCAACACCCCAAATAGCCTCCAAGGGCCTCTCCCAATCTCTCTAGGTGAAGAATGATGTGCAGGAGGAGAAAAAAATTCCCCAAATATCGCAAGACCCATGTTTAAATAACCTATTTTGACACATCAGCGGAAAGTCGCGCCTAGCGCCCCTTCTGGGGCGTCTGGGCGCCATATTCTGGGCAAAACAGCGAAGCAAAGGGCGCCCAACACCCTTCTGGGGTGCCCAGGCGTGAAATCTACATAAAAAGGGCGCTCAGCGCCCCCTAGGGGCGCCCGGGCATGACACTTTTGACAGCATTTTAAAATTCAGGCTCTTGTGCGCTTCTAAAGGCGTCCAACATGGGTATTTGCTTCAAATTGATCTTTTATTGTCCCAAAACATGTTCCCTTGAGTTCTTGCTTGTTTTCCTCCACTAGAATTGCTTCCTATTCATTTATTTCACACATTCAAACATAGAGATTGGAGGTAAAAACAAACATATACTAAATAAAACACAAGAAAACTAGAAAACACACTAAACATGAGGATAAAATAAGGTAAAAGCTATGAAGGAGTTGATTTGTTCACAAAATATACACACACAAACACGTTAAATCAACCGTTATCAACCCCTTTCAACCGAAAGATTTTGGTGCCCACCATGGGATCCGAGAGAAGCTGAAGAAACCCAATGGTGACCACGAGGAGCAGGGAGGAACAACAGAATACCAAGGATTTGATAGCACAAATGCAAGCATAGATGCAGGCACAAGCACGAACCATACAGGAGTAGGTGCAAGCACAACAAGAGATGCAACGGAAGCATGCCGAGGAGATTGCGGTCCTAAGGGCGGAACTTGGTTGCCATGAGCAGTCTACTCAACACTCGGTGTCGACCGTCCACCGAAATAAAAACTACAAGAATGAAAATCATGATCGACAGGCATCCCAACATACCAACTCGAACGGTAACCCAAACGACAACCAGAATGACAATACCAACCCGAATTGTAATCTGGACGACAATCGAGAAAGAAAAGAGTCGACACCTCTACAAACCATTCGGCCTACCAGTTTACTCCCTTTTAAGGCGACCATCATGCAAACTCTAATGCCAAAAAAGAGTCCTCCTGCGTTAGAGAAGTATGATGGCTCAACAGACCCCGACAATCATCTCAGGATCTTCATCAATGCAATGATGTTCTACACGGACAACGATCTAGTCATATGCAGAGCCTTCTCCTTATCACTCAAGGACGAGGCGTTGAAATGGTACAACACCCTTCCCCCAAGCTTAGTAGATTGCTTCGCCACCGTGGAAACCCTCTTTAGAAGGAAATACGCCTCCAATCAGAAACAAGAGATAAAATTGACGGAATTGGTAAATACTAAGCAGGAGAAGGGGAGACTTTGAAGGCCTTTATGAAAAGGTATACCGAAACTGCACGACAAGTCAAAGATGTTAATAATTCTTTTATCATTAACAATTTGCCTTCATGCCTAAGACCAGGATATTTTGCTGAAAAATTGTATGCGCGACAACCGAAAACTATTGACGAACTCCAAGAAAGAGAAGTTGAATTCATCTGCATTGAAGATATGCGAATCTCACAAAGAAAGCAACAACAGGAAGTTGATGTAGGCGAAAATAGAAAGGATGTTAGACGATCGTTCAATGACAATGACAAGGGAGGGGGTCCTCAACCGAAGGACTTCCCCCGAACACATAAGTTTGACCATTACACAACAGTTAATGCACCCAGGGCAAAAATCCTTAAGGAAGCTCTTAGTGTTGAACTTCTTTTGGTCAGTAAACTTCATTCACCTAAAAATATCTCATGTTTACTTTAGTTGAATTTTGATGTGGAGTTTTGTTTCGAATAAATTATTTTGACAAGACTTGGGTGCTTACAATTTTGGTATGAATAAAGTCGAAAGGTTCCATTCAATTGATGGTTACGTGGCAATATTACAAAACCCAGGGAACGCTCTCTGAGAACCCCTGGTCCTAAACCAAGCGGTGAGGAATGTTCTCTATAAACTCTCACTCTCGTCCTAAATCGAGCGGTGGGAAATGTTTTGCATGAACTCTCACTCTCGTCCTAAACCGAGCGGTGGGGAATGTTCTCCATAAACTCTCACTCTCGTCCTAAACCAAGCAGTGGGGAATGTTATCCATGGAGTCTCACCCTCGTCCCAAACCGAGCGATATATTTAAACCCCTTCACACCTGCAAACAACTGCTCGAGGCTTGGGGGGCTTAATGTACTATACCCTGGTGATCGATCAACTAAGGAGAATCCGGAGCCAAAGCAAGCAACTGACCGACTGTCAGATAAACACTAATAAGGAAAGGTAAATATATATTAATGGTCAACTAATACGTTTAATGGCCATATTAAATGCGAATATATGCTATTTATGAGTGATTGACAGGTCATACTGCACGAAGAATATGCTGTATTAATGGGCTTGATAACTGCAAAACCTATAAGTATGAGGTTAATGACCAAATAAAGACATCTTTTTTTCCATAACCACACTTAGACCTTCTTGATACATATCTGACTTAAGCGTTAGAGTGTTTTCTGCAGGTCAACCCCATTCAGGATTAAACGATCGGAGGATTGTGGCAAGATGTTGAGTGATCAAAGGAGTAAAGACGTGAAGACGTTTAACCTCAGACCCCTTTCAACAGAAACAAAAACTAGGGAAAGAAAATCTTGACGAGGAATCAGGTAGGGCAAATTTTTCTAAGTTAGAGAAACATAGTCTTTGATGAGAATGAAGTACCATAAAAGTTTTTGTTCTAAGTTCATCAAATAAAGGGAGATAATTGGATGTTATCAGTAGATGGCAACATCAGAGTCGATAATAGAAGGCATCTTTCAAGATTAGTGGTTTGAACATAATGAAGGTTTGACTTTGGGCTGAGGTGGAAGATTTCAAGCACCGAAGAAAGAAGTACATCATAAGTAAATTTGGAGCTTGGTGAATGAAGAAAGGAGAAGATAGGTCTTGAGAAAGCTAAAAGGGTGTCTATGATAACAATTGTTGAAGTGGTTATCACAAATGATCAAAGAGCTTGAGAAGTTATGAAACCTAATGTTGTAGGAGAAGATTGGAGAAAATTTAATTAAATGTAGTAGATTGACTATATCTAGTCTCAAGTGCTCTTATTGCAGGAAGATCTTCATGAAAACTTGGTTTTTATATTAAAGCTTTTGTATTTTAGTAGATTGATGTATTGGATGTGGTTTATATTTGATTATGTGTATTGTTTGCCTTAGGGTGCATTAAAATCGTTTTGAATCAGAAAACCTCATTTTATACTCAAGATAATCGATTACCACTTATAATAATCTATTATCAATAATCGATTATGACATGTCATAATCGATTATCAAGAGAAACTATGAGAACTTTTAAGCAAGTTGTTGACCGTTGGGCATTCAATGATGCATAATCGATTACCATATTAGGATAATCAATTATTACACATTAAACAGTTGACAATGGATTTTTGGAGGTATCCTTTAGTGAGAGATCTCTATAAATTTGATTGGGACTCTCATTCCAACATATGAACGTTGAAAAAAATATTCTTATCTGCTTTGTGCGGTGATAAGAGTTCTAGGGTTTTTTGTACCCCTTGTGTTGTGACTTTGAGAACTTAGCGTGTTGGCATAGAGCGAGAAATTTTCATTGGGAGTGTGATTCAGTGTTGATGTTGTTACTGAGTTGAAAGCCTGTCATCCTTTGTGAAGATTCAAAGGAGTTGTTCATCCTTTGCGAAGATTCAAAGGAGGTGGTCATCCTTCATGAAACATTCAGAGGATGTGTTCATCCCTTATGGGTTATAGGCAAGTGAGTTTCATCTGTTGGGGTAACAAGAGATGTGTTATAGCCTTCAACTTGTTTATTTTCTTTGTGATTGTAATAATTTGTTGTTTTGTGCTAGATTAATAACTAGACATAGGATCTTTGTGATCTAAACTAGTATAAAAATTACCTATGCAATTTTCTCTCTTCCTTAATCTTTTAAATTTGTTTAAATTGTTTTTAAGGAATTTATAATTACGAGAAAATTATTAAAAGAACAATTTGCAATAAGAAACCAATTCACCCCCTCTTGGTTTGTTGAATGCATTAACCATTTCGCTGCGTCGCTCTGACACACCTTTCCCCACTTGGTTTATGTCCGCTTTCACGCTCTTTAAAATGTTTCATTTTGCAATACCAATTCCTTCCAAAAATCAGTTAAATCCAGTTGGAGAGACCAGTTGGTGACGCACATGGATCAGGTTTGCTCACATGGACAACCAAGCCAACACTTGAAAAATTCTTCTCGTAGAAGCTGGTCATGCGAGGGTTTCGGTTGGGCGAATTCTTGATCTGGAAGCCAAATTCTTTTACGACTTCAATCTGGAAACCATGCACCCAATCTTAAAGCAGAAAACTCACCTTTCTTTGCTCTTTTTGCTTCCTTTGACTAAAGAAGCTCTTGGCTGGTTGGTCCATGATCTCCTAGCTTTATTGAACCCTATAAAACAATAATGAATAAACATATTATAAGAGAAGAAGGATTAGTAGTTGATTTGCCATAAAAGTAAAGTGTTTTGTAATACTTCTTCTTCTTGAATCCTTTTGGACATGGCCTTAGTTAGAGGTCCAATATGATCCTTAGTTAGAGTAATTCCATGAATCTAATGGAGAGATTATATAATGGTGTTTAATATTGTATGTATTGATATAAAGATTCCGAAATGGAAGTTATACTGACACTCTAATACCATTAGTGCAGAATTGGCTTTTAACGTCACCCCTTAGACGTTAGTTAAGCGGGGGCCCGACGTAAATTAATGATTGGTGGCACTTTCGTAAATAAGTTGCCAATATAGATGTCAGTTAAGAGCTTGTTGGCGTCTTCGAGAGTTACTAAAGTCTGTGTCACTTCTCCCCTTCAGTGCTTTCTCTCAAAAATGCCATTTCACAAAGTCCCCTTTTTGTTTGTGTTTGGGTCTATGTATCTTTTGTCTCTATCTGCCATTGAAGTCGTTGGTGGAAGTTTGACTTTTTGGGCAACTGTGAAAAGGAAAGGTTTTTTCGATGTCTTTATTGTCCCTTTAGATGTTGTGTTCGTTGCCTTTATTGTGCGTTTATTTTGTTTTTAGGTGTTGGGTGCGGTGTTGAAGAACTCTGAAAGGTTAGGTTTTTTTGCTGTTGCCGTTGCGGATTTGCGTATTGGGTGCGGTGGTGAGTATCTCTGCATCGTGTTTTCGTTTTTAATCGAAAGGTTTTTAAGATTTGATTAAAAGAAATGTAAGTAGATTTTTAAGATTTGTGTTCTACCCAAATAAAGTCTAAACAGAGGATTGGAGCATAAAAATGTGTCACTGTATGTCCAGGTTTGGAGCATTATATAGAGATAGTATTCGATATACATTTTTAAGATCTTACATATGTTTTAGATCTCACGCAGGAAATATAGGATCACAATGTTTTCTTTTGTAATTTAGTGATAATAATTTGGTGTAGAAAAATATTTTACTGTATTAATTAGTTAGATCTCCTTTGATTAGATATTGTATGGTGTGGATATATATATATATATATATATATATATATATATATATATATATATTTTATTTTATTTTTTCAGTAGAGGATGCTGAAAGTGCAGAGAGACTGAAGGAGCTACAAGAAAAAAAAGAAGGAGCCTTTTACATATGGGAAAGCAAAGAGGTCTTTCATCCATGTTCTGTTTGACTTTCCTTATATTTCTTTAGGAATAATTATATTGTAAGTTCCTGAAAAATATATAAATCTTTATTTTGGTAAGAGAAAATATAATACAAATAAATGTAAAATATTTGCGGTGAAAGGATTATTATTTATTTTGATTATAGTGTTTCTTAGCATGTCTTTGTGTAGATGAATATCGTTTCTGATAAGATTTGGTGCAGTGACAAATTTTCTTGTTTTATGAGAAAAAGAAATATCATGCAATTTTACAATATCAATTATTTATAAATTTAATTAATCCATGATATGTAATTAAATATTATCAGTTATTTTATATTTAGTACTTTATAATTTTGAGATGGAACATCTTATTAACTTGAAATTATTTTCTGGTTTTCAAGGTAACAAGCAAGTCTATTTTACTTTATCTATCATTATTTTACTGCAGTGAGTCTCTTTGGGATTTATCAAGGATTAAAGCAAGTACATATTCTTCTCTTAATACATTGGTTAACTTGAATTAGTTTGTAAAGTAGTTTCTTGACTTTGCATGTTTCAGGTTTTAGTAATAGCACTTTTGCTAAATGTGATTATGAAGCACCAGTTTCCATCATTCAGGTTAGTGTGTTAAACTCTCTTGTCATTATTTGATTCATCTTTGATTCATCCTTGATTCTTTTTTCTAAGATTATTTTTGTTTACACAGTTGGTCTTGTTTTGCTTCTAAATCAGTTATAACATCTTGCGAAAATCATTATTTATTGCCGATTAGTTATGGTTTTGTATTTAATTAGGGTGCATTTTAAAAGTATTTTTCCATCATCTGGCTTTGGGTTATACTGTTGTATGCAGCATTTTGATAGGTGTTAAATATTTGGAACAAGTTTTTTTCTGAATGACTTGCTTGAATTCCCTATTCGACATTGTCGTTTCTTTCATTGCTCTGTTACACAGGCCTTGTTGATTTTCATCTCTAAATGATGCAAACTGTCATTAGTTATGCTTAAAAGGTTATTGACATTTGCCAGATAGACTAAATTAGCTTAGGATTAAAGTTATTGAAGTGGCTTATTATGCTTATGATAACTAATTTTAAGATTTTATTAGATGATTTTTTTTTAACAAAATTTAGATACATAGATAGATATGATATAGATATTGATACTGATTTTAATGTGTAAATTTATTATGGATAATATTGATATTATACGTTGATATATGATAAAATATTTTTTTTTAAAGAAAGATAATCTTATATAGTAAAATCTGCGGAAGAAAATAAGATATTATAAAAGGTATAAATAACAGAAAAATATATATTTTTTAAATAATAGAATTTCTTTAAACATGTGCTACTATTTTATTTAAAAAGCCTAATGATATCTTACTAGTTTTATTCAATCAGATTTTTATTTTCTCTTATTGATCATGTTTTTCTACTTTTACTATAATTACATATCTGATTGGCCTTTATTCTCGCACCTCTAGGAGGGTGTGGGTGACGAAGAGGGAGTGATTTTACTAAGAGAATGATAATTTTATACTAATTATTATTTCAGTTATAAATTACATATATTTTTTTTCTTATTTCATAGTGTATGAATCATTGTGTAAATATTGTGGTTTTTTATTATTTGTTTGTTGGTTTTATTGCAGGCTTGCACAACGTGTTCCAATAAAAATTAGTGAGGTTCACAAACGCGATTGAAAGTACCTACCAAGTAGGAAAAGTATGAGAAACCTCAGCAAACTCAACGAGTTCAACATATATTGATTTGAAAGTTGAAACTGAAGCAAAATGATGTTTTGTAGTGGTTTTGTTTACGTCATCAACATTAGTTTATGTGTTTTCAATTGGTCTAGTTATTTTTGACCATGTTAGATTTTTTAGTCAATCTTGTAATGTTCCTTAAACACTATTATGTATTTTTCTTTTTATATTTTCATTGTAATTATCAATAAATGTACACTATCTTAAATTATCAATAAAATTAATTTTGATTACCTTTTGTTTATTTTAAAATTTTATATATTTTATATATTTCTTATTATAAAATATAAAAAAAATGAATTAAATTAGGAGATTATGAATCTAGGTGGATAATTATAAATAAAAGATGTTCAAGACCTCAAGTTATGAGGACCAACAACTCGTTAGGGGTTTGTGAGGTTTTTTTATCCAAGTGCATGTGTGAGGAAGAGGAACTTTGTGACTTATGCGCCTGTGTAAGCGATTACAGACAGGCTATAATCGCTTACCAGTGCCTCTATACCAAAAGTCCAACGCTGCTCCCTGCACCGGGTAGAGGGGGCTCCCTAGTGTGTGGTGGGTACTGACTTGGTTAGAATTTAAGTTATCATTTTGAGATTACTGGTTTTTTTTAGGACCAACAACTGGTTAGGGGTATGTGAGGTTTCTTATCCAAGTGCGTGTGTGAGGAAGAGAGACTTTGTGACTTATGTGCCTGTGTAAGCGATTACAGACATACTGTAATCGCTTACCAGTGCCTCTGTACCAAAAGTCCAACGCTGCTCCCTGCTTCTAGTAGAGGGGGCTCCCCAGTGTGTGGTGGGTACTGACT
>NW_014543119.1:440794-451875 GCF_000741045.1 Vigna radiata var. radiata | reverse complement strand
TATATATATATATATATATATATATATATTCAAGTTTAATAATTTAAATAAGATATAAAATTTCAATAAGAACAATTAAAATGAAAGAAGCCATCTCCTTATATCACGTGAAAATATCAAATTTTCATCCACTGAATTACAAAACATTAAGAAAACACCAACTCTAGAAAGTCTCACCAAATTTAATTTGTCTAAATTTTACGTAATGTTATGCAATTCATCCACTATTATTATTATTATTATTATTATTATTATTGTTGTTGTTATTTTTATTATTATTTTATTTTATTTTATTATTATTTTTTTAAAACACGACAAAAGACAATCAAAATTTTCTTTCACGTAAAACGATATAATAAGTTTTCACTACTTTAAAATTTAAGTTAAACTATATGTAGCCTAAAAGAAATTTTAATGAACTTAATTTTAATAATTTTAATGAACTTAATTTAAAAGAAATTTTAATGTACATGCTTAATTTTAATATATATATATATATATATATATATATATATATATATATATATATATATATATATATATATATATATTAACCTTATCTCATAAAATTTCTGCAACAAATTTCAGAAATAATTCATCACTACTCCAATACGTTTTGCATCACTTCAACTTCCCACTACAAGTTAAAACGTGTCTCTTCACTAAACTCAACCTCCTAATCAATATTATCTTTCGGCGATCGAAACATAGATCCAGCCAAAAACAGAATTTGATTGCATATAAGCTACCTCAGACGTCCATTAGAATTTCTTTCCTAAATCAGTTTTCAATATCAGAAAAAGAAGCTATCAATACTATAATTAAATTTCAAATCAGATTAAGGAGTTATTATTCCAGGGGAGTTAGAAATTGACTGATATCTTCTGGCTGAATTTGAACACCTAAGTGCAAGAATAAAAATAGGCATGAATATGCAAAATTACCATGTACAATTAGATGAAAGTCGACACAGTGCATATTCAACATAAATCCATAAAAATCAAAAAAGGTCAAAACAACTCCTCAAACGAATGTACCACATTTCATGCTTCATCTTAATCGAATACGTTTCACTCCAAAAATAAGTGAAACACCAAGATTTACAACACGAAAAAATGAACAACTTTTCGCTACAAACACCAACAAATGATAAAAATTTCCAACACCCCAAAACAAAAAAAAAAAATTACCACTTGTAATTGAAAATTCATAAGCCAAAAACGAATGCGGAAAAACGATAAAGATCTTGCCTTATTCGAAGAACCAATGTCGATTGAAGAACCCATGACAAACAAAAATGAACAGCTTTGAACAATACGACACCCAAGAAAAAACAAACGCGTAGCCTCCAACTCAACACAGCTTGCGAACCACGAACGAAAGGTCAAAAGGATTCGATAAATGTAGACAGACCAATGGAAACAGAGGTTCAGAGCGAAACCTATGGTGGACGAGAGACTGGTGACTGCTTAGAAGGAAAAAGAGGACTAAAAAGGTGAAAAAGGCTTCAATAGAAGGGAGAGTATTATCGGAATAAGCTCAACTCACCTTTTTCCAATCAGTTTTTAATTAAAAAAAAACAAATTAAACTGCCCACTACAACTTTGACACGTGGCGTTATCAAAATATGGGCAAAATTTTGTTGTCAACATATCACTGCCCGGTTTCCTCTATTCTTCCTCGGCATCTTTGCTTTTCTTTTTCTTATGCTTCTTCTTTTCACTCTTATCAGCATTGTCATCCTCCTTTCCATTGCTAATTTCTGCAGCAGCAGCTTCTTTGTCTTTCTTTTTATTCTTTTTCTTCTGAGACTTGTCTAACTCCGGCGAACCGTCTTTAGCCTTATCCTTGTGCCTCTTCTTCTTCTCCGTTGTTTTCTCCTCATCCGAAGAGGCCACTTCACTGTTATCCTTATCCTTCTTCTTTTTCTTCTTCTTTTCTTTTTTGTCAACTTCAACCTCCACAGCCTCATCAGCTACCTTCTTCACCTTTACCTCTTCTACATCCACTTTCGCCTTCTTAACAGGGACCGAAACTGGGCTATCAGTGCTTTCATGCTTCTTCCTCTTCCGTCCTTCCCCATCTCCGTCCTTCTTGACCTTCTCATCCTCAGGTTCCGGCGTAGCAGCCATACCAGCAATCACACTATCCCCACCGGTGGGCAAAACAAGATTCCTAAGCCACTCCTGTGGAGTCTTCTCATTGGGCTTCCCATGCTTATCCAGCTTCCCTTCAGAAATAAGCTTCTTCTTCATGGAAGCTCTAGGTCCCAAACCCCATTTCCTTGGGTAAGTATCCCTATCCATGACAACCCTCTTGATCTTGGCCACAACCCCATGATCACAAGTGGCCATAACAGCAGTAGTCATCTCAGCAATCCCAAGAGCAATAGCCTCCCCCTTGGTGGTCATAAGCACGACCTCCTCCCCAACATCAATATCATTCTCAAACCTAAGCAACCCAGGAATCATCAACTTAGCACCATAGCAAATAGCATTGACAGCAGAGTCCTTAACAACCAGCCTCTTATAGCTAGTCAAAAGAACTTCCAAGGGCATAACAACCCTCCTCAAATAACTCTCATCCTTATCCTTATTAAAAAAACACCAGGCATCCAACACATCATGCATGCTCACCATGTTATCCTTCTCCCCCATTATCCCAGAGCGAACCCTCCTAAGCTCTTGCATATGGCCACCCACACCAAGAAGCAACCCCAAATGGACACACATAGTCCTAACATAGGTCCCAGCCTCACACGAAATCCAGAAAACAACTAAGTGCCTATCAGGGTCATACTCAAGGAGCTTACTTTCGTAGATGGTCCGGATGCGAAGTTGACGTTTGACGGCAGAGATCAAGGGCGGACGCTGGAAGACGGCGCCAGTGAGGGTCTCGAGGGCGCGTCCGACCTTGGAGACGTCGGGAACAGCGGAGTGGAGGCGGGCGATGCAGACGTATTCCTTGCCTGCACCCTGCTGGGACTTGACGAGGCGAGTGGCGCGGTCAATACAGACGATGAGGTTGCCGGTGACCTTGGGGTCGAGGGTACCGGAGTGGCCGGTCTTCTTGACCCGGAGGAGACGCTTGATCCAGGCGACGACCTCATGGGAGGAAGGGTTGGCGGGCTTGTCGAGGTTGATGACGCCGTATTTGAGGTATTCGGGGAGGGGGCGTTTGAGGGGGGAGTAGCCGGAGGGGATGGGGGTGTAGTGGCCGGTGCGTACGTTGAGGCGATCGTAGTTTTTGAGAAGGATGGGCCATTGGGAGGTGTTCGATGGGGGGAGTGAAGCTCTGAGGCTTTATCATCAACCCCTCATCTTTGCCTGCTTGCTCCTCTTCTTTCTTGCCGCTGCTGCGCTCCTTCTTCTTCTTCTTCTTATTCTCCGATTGAGACATTGTCACGGTAGGGTTTTAAGACTGAGGCCAATGAAATAATCTATCAACTCTCCTTATTCGACGTTGGATTTGTTTCCACTCCAACAATACATCCCAACTTTATTTTCAAACTCCAAATTGGAAAATAATATAAAATAGCAAATTCTGACAATTTTTTCACAAATTTGAGAGTGCTGATAGTGCAGCGTACATAAATGTGTGTTGCGTGTTATTTTGAAACGTCGACCTTTTATGAAATTGACAGTTAAAAAATAATGATAAAATGATATATATTATATCTATATTTATATTTATATTTATATTTATTTGATAAATATTATAAAAATAAAATAATTATAAAGAAAATAAATTTTTATATTTTTTAAAAATAATACTAAATGAGTATAAAATAATTGTTTGTTTTAAAATATATTTTTTTTAAAAAGAAAAAAGGCATTCAGCCTTCATTTATTACCGTCTTCCAACTTTTTTGACGTTTAAAGTTTCAAAATCTTTAATTTCTAAAAATTTTCAAATATATGAATATTATATTTTCAAAAATTTTAAATAAAAGACAAAAAAAAAAAAAAAAACTGACACGTTACACGACTTGTTCGTTTTTATCACATGACTCTTTGAATATTGTATATGGCTATTCGTTTTTGAACTTGAACCACTGTTTCCATTCCCCAACCACTTTGCAATTTTTTCTTCTTCTTAGCAGAGCCACCACCACCTTCGTTCTCTGATCACCCTCCGACAGCATCTAGTCACCGGTGGTAGACTTTCCGAGCGAGTCGTTGCTGAAAATATTTTTTAACTAATGTGCAGCCATTTTGTCTGTTTTCTTCTGCTTTCTGATTGGGCTACTTTATTGTTTCTTAATAAAAAAAATGAACGTAAAAGTCCCGATGACAGTTTTTTTTTAAATCCAATTTAAAATAAAAATTAAAGCAACCCTTTCTATTAATTCGTATTGATTCAATTTTATTATTAAATTTGAATAATATAAATCAAACTAACTATTAAAATTCCATTTTGTGATAAATATCTTACATATAATTCTACAAATATTTATTTTGGAAAAATAAAAAAATATTATTTTATTTAAACCTCCCTTACATAATCTTATCATTAAATATGTTTTCATTGTTATTAGCTTATAGAAAAATAAAATTAAATAATAGAACTTTATGTATAATGGTGGATAATAAAAAAATACAGAATTTATGTCATTGAAATTTATTGAATTTTTATATTGTTCTTACCAGACAAATATATCCTGTAAAGTCATACATAGATTATATGAAAAATACCCTTTCTGGGAACTCAGCAATACAATGTCTCAACTTGTCTAAGTGAGGAACTAAAGTCATACATAAATCCTATGAAAAATACTTTTCGAGACACCCCTCAAAGTACAAAGAACTCCATGCTTTTCTTTCTTTCCGCATGCACATGGAACAACAAATCCAAGATTGCTGAAAACGAAATATGATCAGTCAAACATACACCTTAGTAGTGCAGTAGTTGATTAGCAGTAAAAACTCAAATCTGTTCTTCAAGAAACCTTCAAGATTATCAACTTTTGTATATCTTGTTTCTTAGAGTGTCTCAGTACACCTGTATCACTTTTCTCAATTCAAATATATCAGATATGAAAGTTTAGAATGATAAAAAGTTCTAAGTACAGTGTGCAATACATCAATTTATAGTTTTCTCATAACAGACGCAATCTAATTGATTACTATAATAATGTAATCGGTTACATAAGTAAAAGAGTTACACATGAAAAACATTCAAACAAATTTAATAGATTAAGCACATAATGTAATCGATTGAATATATCATGTCAGTAAAAACATATGAAAATATGATTATTGAAACTGTTAAGACTTATCAACTAACAGTTTTCAATGTATAACAAACTTAATCGATTACATAAAACATGTAATCGATTAAGTACAACACTTAAGCATTTTGAAAACTATTAGAATTGATGAACTTTGTTTCTCAACACCAAGAGGGGGTGAATTGATGTTTTATAAAAACTAGCACATTTCAAATCTTTTTCGCAAATAGTATGGTTTCTTGAAAACTTTCTTGTGTCGTAAGCAATGTGTGCAATGTAACAGTATGCGTGTAAAGACAAAAAACAAATATATGCGCGAATGTAAAAAGATAGGGAGAAGAAAATCAAACTTGTTTTTATACTGGTTTGACCTCAATGCCTATATCCAGTCACCCTCCCAATCAACCTTAGATTGAAGAGTAATTCACTATAATGATTAAAGTATAATAGCTAAGGCTTTACAGAGCAACTCTTAAATGTAAACACCTCACATACTTTCAATCAAATATAGAACAACGAAACCTGCCAACACAGAACTACCTCGTTCCTGTCGCAACAACCCCTTTGAGATATCCCCTCTCAAAGTCAATGTTGAGATTGTTGACAACACAATTTCTATATCAAACTAGTTTTTTATGATGACAACACATTGCTTAATAACAAGCACATGTTGTTACTGCATTACATGTTCTTATGCTGATTGACTATGATATCTGTTGAACATGTTTATGAACTGTGTTACATGTTCCTATTTTGATTGATTGATATATATCTGGAACATGTTTATATGCTTTATGTGCTATGTGCAAATACATCATTACAAATGTTTTACTGCACATGTTTCAAAGCTGAAAACCATAAACACTTTTATGAATTTATTATTGTGTGACAAAGTTATAGTAAAGTCGAATACATTACTAGTGGATTCGACTATGCTAAAATCTTTGTACATATTTTGCGAATCAGTGTTGTGTGATATTTTAAGAAGAAAAGAATTTCAAAATGTTTTACATGTTGATAGTCGACTACGTGCGCCACACATTCGACTATATCTGTTGTTTGATTTGAAATTTTGTTTTGCTCTTGCACTCTAACGGCTATATTTTTAAAAGTTAGTTGAGCATTGATGACTTAGTAAACTGTATTAAATGTGTTTTGTTTTTGGTTGACTGTATGCTACCTGGTTGACTGTTTTGTTATAACTTTCATAATTCAATCGACTGTATTAGTAGCATATTCGACTAAGAATGTGTCTGATTAACAGAAATCTATAAATAGGCTGAACACGATTTGTTCAAAGACTTTTGATGATCTACCAATTTCATATTGAATTCTCTTAGCTCCAAGAATTCTCCAAGAAGATGGTGGTGATCTTTCTTGAAAGAGATTCTTAAGGGATATTTTCTGCGCATACATTGGTTGATCTACATCTGCACAAAGAAAGTGTGTTGCGTTTGATCACGTTGAGGCTTGGCATCCTTAAAGACTGCAGAATTGATTTTACGGCTTGGCATCCGTGAAGACTGCTGGTTTTGGACCTGTTGTGATACAAAAGGATAGTTCATTCTGAGGATTGTTCAGAGTGGTTGCAGATTGCAGAAGAGGGGATTCTTGCTGTAAGTCTTGCTGGTTTTCTGCCTATAGTTTGGTTTTGGGTTAGAGAGGAGATTTATATTTTTGACGTGGAGGTCTTCTATAAATTCCTTTGTAAAAATCGCAACCATTATAGTGCATTTGCTTCCTGGGGTGGAAGGACACTGGATGTAGGCATTGTTGGCTGAACCAGTATAAAACCTGGGTTTGATTTTCTCTATCCCTTCTCTTTTACATTACAGTCGACTTTAATTTTCACGCAGTCAACTACGTTTTTCCGCTGCTTACAAATTTTCATTACTTGCATTTCAAGAAAGTTCAAAAAGTTTCATACTTTGTTTTCAAGATTGCGAAAAGAACCTATTTTTGAAACAACACCAATTCNCCCCCCCCCCCTCTTAGTCTAGAAAAGAAGCCTACCTGTTTTCCAACAGTCAAAAGTACACCACTCTTCTTCCCAACGCCACATGTACAAGGAAAAACAAATAAAAGATTTCAAGTCTTCTTCTTCTGATCAAACTGAATGCACCTTCAATTGTGCATAAACGATCAGTCTTTTCAATCTAGTCACATTGTCTCTCAAGAATGCTTCAAGATTTGTAAACCACTTCTCGTTCTTGATTCTTGGAGCTTTTGATCAACTATAAAACCTCTCATATGAAAATTAATCAGATATGAAAGTGTAATTCTCAATTCTCAATTAATCAAACAATGCGTCAATATATAGTTTTTATTTGTTCTGACGCAAATGAATCGATTACTGTATTAATGTAATCGGTTACATTAAACACATGTAACAGACTAATAGCAGTCAAAGCACGTAATTGAATGTTCAATTAATGTAATTAATTCTCATTAAATGCTTAGTCAAACACATTTAAAAATATGACCATTATAGCAGTTATGACAAGAATAAGTCAGTTTTCAAATCTTAACAAACTTAATTGAATACATAAACTATGTTATCGATTAAACTTTAACACTTAGAAGATTTTTGAAAAGTTTTGTTTCCAAAAACACATCAGAGCACATTTGAAAAAGATATGTGCAAACATACGAGTTTTAATCGATTTACCGACTAATGTAATTGATTCAAAACTAGTTGTTTTGCCTCAATTTAAAACTCTGGCTGTCTGATGACCTTAATTGATTATCACAACACTGTAATCGATTAAAACTTGTAGCTTGCACCAGTTTAAGCAAATGGCTATTTGATGAACTTAATTGATTACATAACTTCTGTAATCAATTACTTCATATAGATAATACATTGTGCAAGTGATTTTCACATATAAAAGTATGATTATGCATACAATAAATGTAAACGCATGTATAATCACAGTAAATATGCATATCAACCAATTCATACACAATATGTAGCAGTCATGGAAACATATGTACAGTCAACATCAAAAGCAACTACATGTGTTGTCATCATAAAAAACAGAAGCCATATAAGGAGTTGGGTTTATCATTTATATTGCTTCCTATATCAGCAAACATCAACAATGGGAAGAATAAAGGATAATAGAAACGGAAGACACAAGCTTGGAAATAAATGAACCTGTGTTTACTAATATGTCAACTTGTTTGTCCATTTCTTTGGATAATCCATTTCATTTTGTTGGTTTGGTTGTATATAGCACAATTATTTTGAAACTGTTTGATTTGTTTTGCAGGTGGGTCTTCGAACTTGGCAGCAGACCTCTAAACCTTGGATAATAAAAAATTGGCCTTTCTAGGATAAAATCTCATTTTAGCTTACCTAGACTTGTGTTCTTTGACTTGCTTTGTGTTTTTGTGTAGGATATTCTAGAATTTCTCGACATGTTCTTTTTAATAAGGGGAGGATGATGAGAGCTCAACCATTGAAGCATATGCGTGTAGAGAAATGGCAATAAGCATCAAAGGCTATAAGCAAGCACAAACTAAAGCTAAAAATTAGTGTCCAATGCCATAAATGTAAGGGCAATTTCCGCACAACGGAACGCAGAACTCAACAACACTCACTTTTGCTTAATATTTTGGTCATAACTTTTTCCACAAATGCAGAGGGCTTTAATTTGACTATAATAACATACTTTTTCATACTTCTAAAATAACTACAATTTAATTTGTAAAATCAACTAGAAGTTGTAGAGGAAGTGGTGCCTAGTGAGTAGGAATGGCGCCTAGTGTGTGCTTACACATCTTAGAAGTCCTGCACATGTTATTTTGCATTTTCTTTAATGAACTCTTATAGTTAGGGGATAAACCTTGCTTAGTTTGATCTAATTTTAGGTAAACTGACCCACCACTAAAAAAAGGGGATTGATTTTGTTTGTAAGACAAATTTGATGATATTAAAATGAGATTTTCTTTACACCCTTAAGTGTGTTAAATTTCACATATAGTTTTATCTTGAGTGTTCAACTTAAGTAGCGACTCCCCATCACTCATCTTGGTGTTAACTCCAAGTGGTGTGACTTCCTCCGCTCACTTCATTCTCCCTTTTGATTCACCCATTCTATTCTCACATTCAAACCCACTCGATTTCCAACTCACATTCTTGGTTCTTTGATTTTTCCCAATTCCAATTTGTGTTTTCAATTTTACATTTGTTTTATTGGTTTAATCTTCTCTTTTCATTCCAATGCACCAATTAATTCAAGCGTATTTCCCTAAATTTGAAAATTTTGAAATTGGTATGAAAACCTGTTTCTTATCAATTTCAAACAACATGGCCATTTCTTGTGAAACACGGATCACCTTCTTAACTCAATCATCTTATTCCTTATAGACACCATACATTCTTTCTTCGCATAATATATATCGATCTCATAGTAGGTGGCACAATGTTCTTACAAGACCATGTATATCCCACAATGATCTTCATGAACTACTTTAAGCATTCTCTAACTTCACACTTTCAAGCTGAGATATCCTAAGTCCAAGTCTTTCCAAGACAAAAAAGGTGTGTTCCTGCAAAAGATCCTCTAACACTCAAGTCAGCAATGTACGTCAAATGGTAATAAATTGAAATTAATTTATCTTATGTACTTGTTATTTATAGTGTACTTATGGGTTTATGTCGATGGGCCTAATCTATGAGGTTAATCACCTTAGTTAATTAGCCTAATACTATGTTAATGTGTTTTAGCCATTACTTTAATTTAATCATAATTACTATTGTTGCTAAGTCTTGGCTGACATGATATCATCTTGTGTTAGCAAAATGTAGGCCGAGATCATCTCAGGTTGGGTGATCGAGATGATCTCAAGTTTGTATAATACACCATCTAATAGGAGGGTTCTTTCTTTGCACTTCAAGACTGGGGTGCATTACATGGGATCTCTAAAAAACAGCTACTTCAATTGTATGAAATGTGGTTGAGGACTGTTTAGAACAAGGTCTCTAAAATACGACAAAAGATAAGGAAAGTCAGAAAATATATCTGCAAAAGAAAAAATGCATATATTGGATTACACATTTTGGAATGTAATATTTATTGAATTGAATAATTTAAAATATACCTCTAGATCTAATAAGATATTCCATATTACACATTTCAAAAAATATTTTTTATATTTCAAAATGTCTAATCTAGACTATCTCACTGAATCCAATAGTATATTTCAAATTGTTCAATCCAAAATATGTTTATAAGATGTTCCAAAATCTTTAATCTGAAACATGTGTGCAAGTTTGTCAATACATTCCGAATTACAATTTGTAAGTTAGTTAAAACTTATAAATGTTACGCCCACGAAGAAAGGTGTAAGTGAATCCGTGATGCAAGGAAGAAGAAAAAGTGAACCTAGAGTTTCAAGGATTTTAATAAATTTTTAATAAGGGTAAAATGAGGATATGATAATTTATTGTGGTACTGGAAGAAAAAAGGTGCAGAAAGAATTGTCCAAAAATGAGTCGCCAGTGTTCGGCGTAGTCATGTTTGCTAATATTTTCTCAACAACTTTTACTTGGGGGTTACTCCCTGTACCTTCCCAATTCCAACCCCCACCCCTCCATTCCATTTTTACCCTTTGCTCTATTTTTTCTTTTCCAATTTTATCCTTTAGCAAAAATTTATATTTAGAATTAAAATTTTATAATTTTATTCTCCTACCCCCACATAACCTATTTATTCTTTTTTTTTTATCTTCATGCTTTCATCTTTACTTTCTTCCCAGGAATTCTTTGTTCTATTTTTCTAGAAATTCTTTCTCTCATTCTTCTTGTATTTCAAGTGATAATTGAGATATCGATTTCTTCTGGAAG
>NW_014543119.1:412629-440374 GCF_000741045.1 Vigna radiata var. radiata | reverse complement strand
TTTTATTAGCTTTATTTTTTTAAGATTTATATTTTAAGATTTGTTTTTATTAGTTTTATTTTTTAGGATTTGTTTTTATTAGATTTTTATTTTATTAGTCTTATTTTTTAAGATTTGTTTTTATTAGTTTACTTTGTAGGAAACGGATGTCGACATCCGTCGACGGATATCGACATCCGTTTCAGTGCCTGGACGTCTTCTTCCTCAATGTTGTGTGCATTGAGGAAGAAGACGTCCAGGCACAGAGATGACACAAAACTCAACAGAACTCAAGAGCAGACCAATCTCAACAAACACACCAACCAGATATCAACAAACAAAGCTACCCAATCCTACACATTACATACGTTTTAAAAAAAAAAAAAAGAAGAAATTAAAAGAAACTAACCTGTCGAAGCAAGAACCACCGCCCCGCACTGCCGCAACACCCGCCGCACCAGCACCCTCCGCGCCGTCGCACACACCGATTGTAAAGCAGCAAACACAACTGCACCGCCCAACAACCCGCAAACGAAACCAACGTCTACAACCTCTCTACACCGCGTCGCACCGTGCCGCACCGCCACACACTCACGGCACCGCCACCCGCCGCACACCAAAAGCACCAGGCCGCACAAATCAACAGAATCCGTTCAGAGTAGGACTGAGAGAGTGAGAGTTGCAGAGAGCATTTTAAAAATGAAAGCTTTTCAAAAATGAAAGCTTGGGGGTGGGGGTGAGAATATGAAGGAGAGGAATCTCTGTGTGTTTTAAAAGAAGTAGGGTAGGTTAAATTTAGTAAATAAGGGTAAAACGGTAAAAATAAAAAATACATAAAGGTTAATTTTGTATTTAGAAAAATATCCAAAAAAAATTGGGGGGTGGGGGTTGGAATTGGGGAGGTCCAGGGAGTAACCCCCCTTTTACTTCCAGTACGTAACAATTTCTTTGAGCACTACCTTTCAAAATGACCATTTTAGGGTTACAATTAGTAATTATGAAGAAGAGAGGAAGCTATGGCCTTTATCAAGCCCTTCTCAAATTGGTTAAAGTAAACAAAATTAATTGATTTTAATGAATTTGATCTGTTTGGTTTTCATAATTTTCGTGGACTCAAAGAAAAAGAAACTAGTTCCCAGTCGTTCATGGTCTTCTAAAACTAAAATAAATGTATTAAAGCAATAATATATATATATATATATGTTATATAAAAATTTATTTATTATTCTATTAAATTATAATTTATATCATAATAATTATTTATATTTTAGTATATTTTGAAAATTATATATAACATTAATTTTAATTATATAAATAAAAATAATAGGTGTATGTTAATATACAAACTTTTTTACAAATGATTTATGTAAAAGGAAATTTGAATCTAGTAGTGATTTTGAAAAATATAATTAAAGATATTAAACTTGGGTAAAAGTTAATGAAATTAGATTATATATAGAGAGAAGGAATGTTTTTGTGAAAGTAGATTTTAATCTAACCGTTCATTTTGAAACAAAAGATTATTTAATTAATAGAAATTATATAAGTTAATGTGTCACAAAATTTACAATGATAATTTATAGTTATATATAAATATATGAATAAGATTTTTCTTTTGTTCTCCATTTTCTTTTTCAAATTTATCCTTTAAACAATTTTTTTTTTAAAAAAATAATTATTTTAGCAATTTTAACGTTTCTTTAAATTTAACTATTTTCTTAATTTGATTTTTTAAATTTAACCATATTTTTAATTATAAAAATACTTATAAAATAAATAAAAATTATTTGTAATAAAATTAAAAAACTATTTATATTTAATATCATAATTATAATAATAGATATTATAATAATTTTATTAATTTTTATTATCATAAAAAAACATAGTAGCACAATGTTTTTACAAATATTACATTAACAGATTCCTTCCTTTAAAATACTGTTTTCAATTTTACCCTTTAAATATTGTTTAAATCAAAATAATTATATTACCAATTTTATCTTTTATGTGACTGTTTTCTTTTTAATTTAGCCGTTTTTCTTTTCAATCGAGTAGTTCTTTTTCTTCTAAAATTTATATTTTTTAAAACTAAAATAATTACTATAATAAAAATTTATCTATAAAAAAATTGTTAAATATGTTTTTAATCTTTTTAAATTTTAGTAACAATTGTAATTAGTCTTCTTTAAAACTTTGGTCTAATTAGTCTCATAACTTTATAAATATATAGATTTAGACTTTTAACTAAATTTTGATAGGTTTATTTGATGTTTCAAACGCATTTTTTGAGTTGTTTACATTGTTTAATACATTTTTGTTTAAATGTTAACTAAGAAACGTGTTTAAAACATCAAATAAACTTCAAAAATTTAATTAAAATGACTAAATCAACACAATTCTAAATTTGATAAAAATTATTTAAATTTACATTAATAATTATAATAATAATAATAATTATTATTATAACAGCAATAATAACAATAGTAATAATAATATTAATAATAATAATAATAACAATAAAGATAATAATAATAATAATCATAACAATAATAATAACATTAATAATTATAATAATAATAATAATTATTATTATAACAGCAATAATAACAATAGTAATAATAATATTAATAATAATAATAATAACAATAAAGATAATAATAATAATAATCATAACAATAATAATAACATTAATAATTATAATAATAATAATTTTATTATTTTCTTAATGATAAGAAGACATGAACATACATATGCGTAGCGCACATGTGTTTCCACTATTATAATAGGGAAAACACATGCACTTTGCGCATATATCAATTTTCTTATTCTAAGAAAAATTAATACAATTATAAAATAATTTTATTAAAAATTATTATAAAAGCAAATCATTTATATAATTTTTTATTATAAATAATTATTTAAATTTAAAAAAGTAGTTATTGAAAAAGATATAATGATAAAATCATTATTAAAATGTATCAAAATAATTAAAATTGAATTAAGAGTGTTAGAGTCTAGAAAATCATGTTTTAAAATTGGTAGTATGAAGAGTTAGAGTCATCGACGAAAGGTGAAGTAAAACTTTTTTTCTTAGGCCATCATGAAGCACTTCTAGTATATTAGGAGTATTTAGACCTTGTATTAAGGGTCAAGTAGTAGTGTTGGATTTCTTGTTAGGCATTAAGGGCCAAGTAGTGTAGTGGTTTTTAACAATTTTGCTTAAGTTGTAGGGCAATGTTTGCGCCTAGCTTAAGCTAATGTTGGGGGATTAGTTTTGTAACCCTAGCTTAGTGGAGGGTGTCCCACATGAGACATGGTGGTCACATGGCAAGCTCTTAGTGAAAAGTTTTCTTATGAAGGTAGTGATTATGTGTCATTTTCCTAGTGGGAAAATTTTGCTAAAGTGGCTTTCCACATGGTAAGCTTTTAGTGCAAAGTTTTCTTACAATGTTAGTGGTTATGTGTCACTTTCCTAGTGGAGAACTTTTGCTAAAGTGGCTTTCCACATGGAAAACTCTTAGTGGAGAATTTTTCTTACAAAGGTAGTGGTCATGTTTCATTTTCCTTGTGGGGAACTTTTGCTAAAGTGGTTTTTCACATGACACTCTACGAGTGGAGAGTTTTTCTAAAACTTAGAGTGTCACATGTCAAGCTCTCCTTCACCAAGATAGGATTTTTAGGGTTTTGTGCAAGATAACATTTTAGGATTTTGGTTTACTTTGGAGACACCTTCATTTATAAATAAAGGTATCTCCTCTCTTGTAAACCTACTTTGAGAATTATAATGTTATGCTGCCAAAATATTTGTCCAATCATATATTTTCTCAAGTCAAGGCTAGAGCATCCCATGTGATCTCCTTTCAGCACCCTTCTCTAGAGTTGGCCCAACCTCTCAAGAGAACCACCAAACACCTTCATCCTACCACAAACATTCATAAACCGAGAGCATTCTCTCCATCCACCCCTTACATTCGCGTCAACCTCACCTTCATGGTCTCATCTTCCTGTTTTGGCCCAACCTAGCTTAAGGAGGAGTCTATCATTTGGTATCAAGAGATTTGGTTCTACAAAGGCTAAGTTTATTGGTCCTACCTATCTTATTTCTTTTATTTGTTCTCCCTGTGTTATTCTTTATTATCTCATTTTCAAGTCCAAACCATGTTGTTTTCATGGCTCTAGTCTTGTTCTTTCTTTGGAACCATTCACATATTTGCTTTAGGATTCCATATATTTGTGTTGTTTATGTGCTTTTATATTTTTTTAAGTCTTTCTTCATATATATGGTTTGGTTTTGAAGTTATGTTGGGTCATTTTTATTTTTAAATCCATCAATGTTGTCTAGAGTCATGTGTAGTCACTTTTTATGTTCAAAAACTCACAAAAAAAAAGATGTTCAACTTGGATTTCAAAACTGCACAATATATATCCATTTAAGTGCTTTTACTTTGCGTTTTAAAGTTCATACTTGTCATTAGTCCATTGGCAATTTCTTAAAGTCAACTTTCTCTTTTGTTTGTTTGAGTTTCACGCTCTATTTTAATCTAGTAGGTTTTTATTCCATTTTGTGCCTCATGAACTTTTGAACTAGTTTAGAAAAGGCCTTTAACGTCACGAATATAATGTCTGACAACTGAAAATTTAACATTAAAAAGGACTTCAAAATGGTTGCTACAGAAACCAAAAATTCATTTTTTGACTTCATTTAGACGTCCGATCCCGTCACCCCGACGTCTATAGCGTATTTAGACGTCGACCCCTGTTAAGACTCCGGCAAGTGTACTAAATCGTATCAAGTAATAATAAGTGGTGAGACCAAGTATCATTTCCCTAAAGACTCATTGGCCTAGACTTTCATGTGATTTGTTGATTATTTAAGACTTGAATAACGAAAATTTGGTGTTTAGAATGCAAAAACGAAAATTAAATATGCACGCAAAGGTTGATCAATTGAACAAGGAAAATACGCAGTTAAATGATATGGATGAATTGTGTTGTTGGGGTTTCCGACTTATCCTAATCCACGCTCATATATTTACGAATCTACTTTTTCATTAATGTTAATGCCACTTTCTAATTTACCCTAATCCCGATGTCTTGGTGAAGAGAGCCTACTCCTAATTACTAGTTTACAATGTCTTGTCTCCCGAGCAATTGTTCATGCATTATATTCACACAGAAGCTTAAAGGCAATCGGTCCTCCTATCCCTATGTCTAGGTAATATTGCTCCCAAGAGAATTTTCCCATGTCTAGATTTACCCATATGTGTCCATAAAGATAAAATCAAAGATCACGATATTGAATGAGTTAAACAAAGCATGCATAGAGAATAGAGGAAAAACTCTAACAATTAATGAAATAAAGCATCAATTCAATATATGAGAGTGTCAAAGGATTACATTGTTTCCCCAACAACAATGGAGGTTTAGTTCACCATAGACATGGTGAAACTAGATGAAATTAATGAAGAGAATGAAAAGATAAACCCTAGAACTTGTACATTGGAGCTTCCACATCCAAAATCCGCCTCCAAGGGGTGAAGAGTGTGTTTCTGTGTCTCCTACTGCCAAAAGATAGACTCTCTGGTTCGTGAAAATCAATATATAGTTCATTAAAATCAGTAGAAACTGGCCTACGCCTGTGAGCGGCGCTCAGCGCTGGGTTACCGCTCAGCGGTAGGTGCGACACCCAAGATTAACGCTCAACGTTGGAGCCCAGGCATTTAGTAGTAAATTCACTTAAGAGGCCACCGCTCGGTGGTGGAGTAGCGCTTAGCGATGGGCGCGATACTCAAATTCTGCCCTCAGCGTCGGCCCTTGAGTGTTTGACAGAGATCCACACAGCGAGGCTGGTGCTCAACGGTGGCTGCGATTCTTCCTTTATGCACTTTTCCATCTTTTCTTGAGTCCAACTCCTTCCTACTTTAGCTTCCTTCATTCAATTCATGTTAAATCCTACCAAAACAAGGAAAACAAAAAATAATACCACTAAAACCTCCTTTGACTCTCTTATTCTTTAACTTAAGAAAAATGCATGATTTCAAGCTAGTTTCTAAGTCATAAAGGGTGTGTTTAGTGTCAAACTTAAGTATAGAAATAACGGTTTTTTAACCGTTATCAGCCCCCCACCCCTAGACGCCAAATGGCATACAGGAGTAAGCTAAAAGTCACTTTTCCATTGCCCTTAGACGTTTGTCAGTTAGCCCCAACATCTAAATAGGCTTTAGACGTTGCCCCTCCCCCCCACCCCCATCACCAAAAAAAATGGAAGCCAAATGAGTTCGTCAAAATTAATATTTTGAACCCCTTACACATCGGCTAGGTAGGGGATCCGACATGTAAAGGCATTTAGATGTCGTTTGGAAGGGGGCCAACGTCTAAAGATCTGTTATTACTAATCCATGAACACAAGCTAACAGTTACGCACATTCACTGTTGATGGATGTCGCAACCCATACAAATTTGATTGCATATGAGAAATGCAGTATAACTAGGAAGTGACTCCTAGGTCGTCTCTCAAGGACCAAACAATGGTTCAGGAATTAAGTCGAACACACACAGTGGGGGGTTTGAAAGTGTCTTTATGAATGCAATATGATGAAATTAAAAATTAAAATTAAGCACAACCGAATACAATTTAAAACATTAAAGTGCATGACAATATTAACTAAAACTAAATGCATCAATTAAGCAAAAGAAAGGAAAAGACACATTTTAATAGAAATAAAGAAAACAATGCTTTTTCTAAAATAAATAAAATGCAAATTAAATAAGAAACAACAAAAAGAAAACACCGTTGAACAACAGAAGATCTAACTACAATTGCTGAAAAGTAAGAAAGTAAGGTTTAAAAGGAATGTCAAAAAAAATTCAGCCACCGTGTGCACCAAGGAAAATGAAAATGTGGTTTCCTAGACATCCATCCTGAGGCTGTGGCTCATCCATATTAACGCAACAGCTGGTTGAATGAATGAATCCAAAAGCAAAAAGAAAGATGCCGTGCTTCTCCTGTTCCCAATTGAAAAGCAATTAAAGGTAGTAAAAATCCTCCTCCCAAGAAATTAATTTGGTGTTTCTTTCCAAAGCAAAGATGAACCAGCTCCCATTTTTTCTTTTAAAAGCAAATAAATAAGCTAGAGTTGATGTGACCATTTGCTTCATTGGAAGCACACAGCAGCGAGCCCCAAATTTTTTTGAAAAGTCCAAGTCTGGAAGAATGCAAATGACGGTTGCAGCTAGCTATTCTTCCTTCCACCTCAAATGTAAATTCATACCATTAAAAGCTTTGTATCCCAACCACCACCGTGATGTAAAACTCTCCCTAGATGTAGGCTCTCATTCTTCAATTAAAAGAAAAGTATTTCTTCATCCCATGAAACCAAATTCATACACTTGAAAGATACCGTCAACAACTTTGCTCCAGACCCCCCTCTCGGCAAACTTTCCCGCAACCCTTTTTTTCTTGACTTTGCAAAGAGAAATTATTACTTCTTCAAGCAATGCTAACGAAAATGTTCCAGCATGTGCACAACAATAAAAGAAAATGAAAAATCTTCTTCCATTCAAGCATGAAAATCCCTGAACCTCATCCCATTGTCTCCTAGAAAAACGTTTTCAATGCCCAGAAAATTAAAAGTGCCGAGACTGTATGACGGCTGGCTATCTCTTAGGCGATGTGTGTTTGAAAAATTAGGGTGGGGTCCACCCTAAAACCCTAGTGCCATGTATCCTACCCTACAATTGGACCCATCATGTTTTTACCAAAATTTGGCCCAATATTACAAAACTTGGTTTAAAAAGCCTAATCTCCTAAATTAAAATTTGACTAATTCTAAAGTGTCTTTGTGGAGAGTCTTGAATGAATTGATGTCTTCCCTAATGTCCAAAATTGTATCTCCAAAATTTTCCTGCAATAAATAATGTAATTAATTAGCTTAGAAAATTCAAATTAATTAAAATTAGAATTTCCGGTCAAATTAAGCAAATTAGAAAAAGTGGAAAAATATCGGACATTTAAACACACTTCCCTGATTAATTTTAGCGCAATAAACCAAATGAAGTCGAGAAAACATTGACTCATCAACTGATCATCGTCTTCCTCGTGTTTTCTCTCCTTTGCATTGCATTTCAGGTTATATTTTCTTCCATTTGCACCGTTTAAAATCATTTTTACTCTGATTACATTACTTTTTGATGTATTATCTTCCATTTGAATCGATTAAAATGCATTTTTGTTGCGTTTTTGTGCAGTTCTTGGCGTGTTCTTGGGCGGCTCATTTAGGCCATTTTTTTTTTTTCGTTTCTGAACGGTGTAGTCTCTAGAACGTTTTCCCACTCCTCAATTTCTCTCCATTGCAATTTTCATCCATTAAAAAGGTTGTTTTTTTGTTGTTAGTTTTTGTGTATGCATGATTGGGTTTTGGGTATGCATGTGATTGAGTTGTTAGTTATAAAATATATGAATTTTAGTTTTGAGATATGATTATTTGATGTGATTTTGCATTATTTGATAAAGTTTGTTATGTGATTATGATTGACATGTAAAGTTAACTTTTTAGATTGAAATTTCGTAATATATTGTTGAGTTAATTTTGAATATGTTGTAAGTATGAAATCATTCAGTGAAACTTAGTTCCCGTTTGAGATTTAGCACAAACGATTAATCTTTTAATCGTTTGTATTAAATTTCGAATTGCCCGATCGGAAAGTTTTGGAAAATTATTTTTCATAATTTGCTATAACATGTATATTGTTGTTTATGGATAAGATTGATAAAATTTCGGTTTAGATTATTTGTGTTGTTCTCCGGATCCTTATTTGATTGTGGTCATCCCTAACCACTCTCATTTCATGTATTTGGGAGACCAATGCAAAATGCTACCGAAATCTTGTGAAATTTATCATGTTAAACTTCTTTGCATTTGTCTTAACAAATTATGAAAATTAATTTTTTTGAATAGGTAGGGCTTAACCTTGTGAGAGTTAAAAAATTGAGACTGATGAAGTATATTAGGAATATAGTATGGATCGAAGCTGGATGAATGAACGTCGCATCAATGAAGAATATGAAAAGGGTGCTTCGGAGTTCTTGCAATATGTTGAACAACATGCAAAGTCTATGACGGGACATACTTTTGTCCTTGTGTTCAATATCTTAATCAAATACTCCAAGACTTAGGCAATATGCATAACCATCTATTCATGTTCGGTATAATGAAAACTTATACTGTTTGGACTTGGCATGAAGAAGTATTAAACCAGCCTACGACGTCATGAGGATTAGATTATGTGGAAGAATGATTATGTGATCATTTAGAGGACATGATACATGATGTTGGTGAAGACAATTTTGGAAGAGTTAATTTGTATGATTCTCTTAGAAATGATTCAAAACAACAGTTGTACCCAGGATTCTCCAACTTTGTCTACAACTTTGAATATTTTTAGTTTAAAAGCAAGGAATGGATGGACCAACAAAAGTTTCATAAATTTGTTGAAGTTGTTGAAGGAGATGTTTCCTAAAAATAATACTCTACCTATTCGTAATTACGAGGCAAAGAAAATTTTATGTCCAAATGGGTCTAGAATATCAAAGGATACATGTTTGCCATAATGACTGTGTTTTGTACATAAAGGAGTTTGCTTCACTAAATTATTGTCCAACATGTGGTTTATCACGTTTTAAAAAGAAAATTGACAGAAATACTGGTGATGAAAGTAATGATGGTGCACCTGCAAAGGGGATGTGGTATTTGCCTATAATACCTAGGTTGAAACATATGTTTTCTGCTAAAGAAGATGCAAAGAACCTTAAATGGCACGTTATCGAAAGAAAGTGCGATAATCTTCTTCGACACCTAGCTGATTCACCACAATGAAAGAAGATCGATGAAACATTTCCAGAATTTGGTGCAAATCCAAGAAACTTAAGACTTGCTCTTGTAATTGATGGTATGAATCCTTATGGGAACTTAAGTAGCAAACACAGTTCATGGCCAATTATGTTGATGATATACAATATTTCTTCTTTGTTGTGCATGAAGAGAAAATATGTGATTTTGTGCATCATGATATCGGGTCCTAGACAACCTAGAAATGACATTGATGTTTACTTGGAACCTTTAATTGATGATTTGAAAATGTTGTGGGAAGAAGGGGTTGAAGTCTTCGATTCAGATGTTCAATAAACTTTTTGTTTGCGTGCAGTGTTGTTTTGCACTATAAATTATTTCCCAGCATATGGAAACTTGAGCGGTTACAGTGCTAAAGGTCATTTTGCATTGCCATTTGTGAAGAAAAAATTTCAATTGAAGTGTGGTCAAACGACGATATATACAAGACATCGAAAATTCCTTCCTCGTAATCACCTTTACCATAGATTGAAAAAATAATTTAATGGAAGTGTTGAGGATGAAATTGTGTCCAAACCCCGCAATGGTGAAGAAAAGTACAACGAAGTCAAAAACATTGACATTATCTTTGGAAAACATCACAAAAAGACCATTGAGAAAAACATTTGGAAGAAACGATCAATATTTTTTAATCTTCCATACTTCTGTAAACTTGATGACATTGTATAAATGTGATGCACGTTGAAAAAAATGCTTGTGACAGTATCATCGAAACTTTATTTAATGTGAAAGGGAAGACCAAAGACGGAATAAAAGCACGACAAGATTTGGCTGACATGGGAATCTGTTCTGATTACATCCACAATCAATTGGAAGATGCACCTATTTGCTCCCAGCCTGTCACACTCTTTCTAAAAAAAGAAAAACAAAGTTTTTGTAAGTGTTTAAGAAATGTGAAGGTTCCACAAGGTTATTCTTCAAATATTAGTAATCTTGTTTCTATGCAAGAGTTAAAGTTAATTGGTTTAAAGTCTCATGATTATCATGTATTGATGCAATAATTTTTACCAGTTGATATTCAAGGCATGTTACCTACTTTTGTTAGGGTATTCTGACACGTTTGAGTTTGTCTTTAATGCCATTTGCAAGAAAGTTGTTGACCCTCGAGTTTTAAATGATTTTGAAAATGAAGGAATAAGACTATTGTGTGAATTGGAAATGTATTTTCCACCTTTTTTTATATCATTGTTCATTTGATTGCTCATTAAGTCAGATATATTTGAGTATATAGGCCGGTTTTCTTAAGGTGGATGTACGCTGTTGAGAGATACATGAAGATCTTAAAGGGATATGTTAAGAATTAGTATCAACTAGAAGCTTTAATCATAAAGTGGTACGTTGCAGAAGAAGCCATTGAATTTTGTTCAAGTTATATGCCAAGTTGTGAACCAGTAGGACTTCCTAAGAGCATACATGAAGGAAAATGTGAAGGTAAGGTGTGTGAAAATTGAAAGTGTCAGTAGAAAAGAAGTTGATCAAGCTCATTTGTACATCTTAAACAACACGGTTGATGTGATTCCTTACTTTTTTGAACTCGTTAATGAAATAGAGTCAACACACCCGAGAATGAGTGAAAAATGGACTCTTAATGAACATATCAAAACCTTCTTACAATGGTTTAAAAAAAGATTTATGCGACTCCAAATGTTTCTGAAAGTCTATTGAGGTTAGCTCGTGGGTTGAACACAAATGTGATTACATATGGTGGGTAGTATATAAGCAATATTTCTTTTCAGACAAAGGTAAAAGATGACAAAAGTAGAGTTCAAAATAGTGGTTTGATAGGGTAAATGGTTATCCGTCAAGAAAGACAAAGGTTAAATGATGCATCACACATGTTATCACAAGGTGGTTATGCATTTCTTGAGAGCAAGATGAGAAAGAGTCGAGTAGAGGCCTTAGAACTTGAGTATGATTGCTCAGACTAAGTCTGATGGGAACATGACATCCTATTTAGTTGCCTTGATATCACAAAGAATTGTAAGTTCAAATTCTAAACATTGATTGGTTGTGTATTTATCATCCCATGTGTTTTATGTAACAAAGTTCTTTGTTATATGCAGGATGAGTTAGTTGAGTGGCAGACTCAGGGAACATTTGTTGGCCAAGGTAAGGATGGCATTCTAACAACGACCAAGATGAATGAAGTTGTTCCCTCTAGTTTTGATGAAACTCTTTCTACCTTCACTCCACACACTGAGTTTGAAAGATTTGTTGTGGATCAATTTCAAAGGCTCTCAACAAGGATGTCTAAAGATGAAAAATCTGTGTTAAGGATTCAAAAGAAAGTAGATGAGGCTATAGAAAACATTGCTCTGGAGGAATCTTCATCTGATGAATCTGATGATGAAGAAGAAACTACAGAAGAGGATTTTATAGAGATATCTGAGTCATAATAGGAATTAGAGTCTGTTTTGGTGCTTTCATTTAATTTTTGAAATGAATGTAATATGGCTATAAGACATTAATGATATGAAATTTGTTATGATTACATTTTGGATTCTAAGCTAGAACTCTGTAATTCCGTTATGATGAATCAAATGAAATATTTTTGGATTATATCGAATTCTTGATTGATTGTTTGATTGGATGAATAACATTGAATAAACCTGTTGTATGAGTGCAATTTTTTATTTTACTGTCATAATATCATTGCATACTCATACTTAGTTGATGAATCATATTGCTTCACAGTTACTCTATATTACTAGACTAACCCTCAACATATAGTTGAGAAAGTTTGATTTACAGGATTAATGCAAAAGTTATAGGTTTACATGAACATACCACTGGTCAGGAATTGATTATCAAATGCTCTGCAGAAGTTAATCGATTATACTGTCAATGAAATCGACTAACAGACAAGAATGTGGTTTGATTCTCATTTCGACTGAATCATTATACTGAAATATTCATTTTGTTGTTAAATGATCTCATGCATTCATAATACTCTTAACTTCATAATCCACTGTACCTCAAATCTGAGTATTTTGAATATTTAACATGATAATACAAAATGGCTTCAAGAAATATTCTTACTCTGATACATGTTAATACATCTATTGCTTGAAATCTGTTATGCCATTCATGATCTATTACATTGATTAAACTATACTGTATTAATATTTTTTGTCTGTTAGCTTTGATACTGGAATATACATAGTGATTGATCTGTTAACAAAGAGTTACTGCATCATGATAGAGGGAACATCAATTTCTGCACTTAGTCTGTAAGAAATTTATATGGATGTATCTCTTTATGCACTTAATTTCCTATTACTTTGTATTTTTTTTTCTAATACTTAAAAGGGGGAAAAGTAAATGGAAAGTAAATGGGAGTAACTGGAAAAGCAGTTTCTGGTTGTGCATCATCAAAAAAGGGGGACATTGTTGATAGGAGGAGTAATGTGAAAGCTAAACACAAACCCTTGTGTGTTTTTTATGATGACAACAACATAAATGCTTTAATAATGTCTTGCACAACAACTGAAATGTTTAGTCATGTTTATTTGTTTGCTTCTGCTTGAACTGCTTGTGTTGAATACTTACTGTGATTATACATTAGTCTATATTTGTGGTATGCATATTCATTGTTTTAAATGTCAAAACTCTTTGCACAATGCATATCTGTATGAGTTAATCGATTACAATTTTTATGTAATCAGTTAGATTCATCAGATATCAGCAAATGCTTAACTGTGGTAAACTATAAGTTTTAATTGATTACATTGTATGTATAATCGATTAAAACTCGTGCCTTTACTAAACACCTAATTGCTAAGTGTTGTGATGAGTTTTCAAATGAAAATATTTTCAAAATTGTTTAAGTGTTATAATTAACCGATTACACGATTTTCTTAATCGGTTAAATTCTACATACACTGAAAATTGTTTTCATGATAAGTCTTAACTAACATAACGGTCATATTTTGAATTGTTTTGACTTCTGATATTTGTGCAATCAATTACACTAAAAACTTAATCAGTTAAACCTGTTCTAATGTAATTATGGTACAGTAGTGTAAATTGCTTAACCGATTACATTAGTATTGTAATCGATTAATATGCGTCAGACTTGAGAAAACTATATATTGACGCATTGCACTCTACATTGATGACTTTTGAACATTTGATCTTTAATATCTGACAAAAGTGAGTTGAAAAAAGAATTTGCAGGTGTGTTCATTCTCCAAGAATCAAGAAACGTTAGTTTGGAAGATTTTAAGGATTCTTGAAGGAATTTCTTTGTGCTTTCTTTGGCTGATCATCATTTGCACTCTAAGGTTTTATGTACCTGATCAGTATTGTTGATTTTTAAATTTGATGATTGTGGTTTCCCTGTTGCCGGTGGCCAGGAAGAGAATGTGAGGTTCTAGTTTCTTTGAGAGGTGTCTCAAAGGGTTTCTGCAGAAAGAGGATTGTTCTTTCTGTGTTGTATTCTTTTAAATTAGATTTTGAGTTGGAGAGATTACATTGAGATAGGGCCTCTGTAAGTCTTGTTGTATAACTCAATCTTTATAGTAAAGAGGCTTTCAATCTTAGGTTGATTGAAATGATTGGATGTAGGCATTGAGACCGAACCAGTATAAAAATCTTGGTGTTTGTCTTTCTTTCCCTTATCTCTTTTGTTGCATTATAATCTTTATTTGCTTTCAAGAAAGTGCAAAATATTTTTAAAGGTTTTTAAAAGAATATATTTTTTTATAACAACCAATTCACCTCTCTCTCCCATCCTTGGTTGGAAAATAAGGCATATCCATTCCTATAGAAGACAAGAAGAATACCATAAAGAATTCTTGAAATTTGGCGACTTCCTTAATTAGATTTCAAAATTCAATCAATTTTGTGATTGGGTTTCAAAATATAATGACTTCCTTAATCGAATTTTGAAATCTGATGAGTTTCTTAATCATATTTCAAAAATCGATAAAATTTCTAACCGTGTTTCAAAATTTGGTGAGTTCTTAAATCGTATTTTGAAATCAAGTAATTTTCTAAACCGAATTTCAAGATCTAATTAAGTGAAGGAAGGTACAGTAGTAGGTTTAGTTTACGAAAAATTGGGTGGTAGATACGTGAGGTAATTATAAGAGAGAGAAAAAAATTAGCTTTATTGAAAGGGTAGTTTAGACATTAAAAAGAAGTTTGAAAGTGTAAGGTGAAAACTTGGAAGTGCTTGGAAGTGGAGGGAGAAGTCTACTCTAAGTAGAACTCTAAAACAACATTAGCCATATGTTATAACTTAGTTATGCATTAAACAATTAATAAAGTAGTTCATATCTAATAACTTCCGAAGTGAATAATAACCTCCTTGTAAAATCTTTTATCTTTTATAATATTTAGTATTGACTAAATGATAAGAAGTGATTATTTGTTATTATATCTACTAGTATATAAGTTATCATTATGCCTAGAAACTTATAAATATACGATAATACAAAGGGTTTACCCTCGTCTCATAATTAATTTACTCATTTTTTTTTTTTTATTTGAACATTCAAATTTCTACAGGTAAACTTCTATCTTTTTTGTGACAGTTTAAAGCTTGATCACAAGTAACACATCTCAAAAACAATACAATCAAATTCGATAAAAACAACATTGGATAACAACTTTTAAACTCCTATAAGGTAATATAAGCAAATAAATTTAATTCAATTATGCTATTGTACTTTAATATTTGTAACTAAATACTTAATAAAACAATTAATGCTTTTAGCATTAGTATAAATTTCGTTAAAAAAAATTATGTATTTATTATCCACAGCTTTACTAGAGGATGTTGTTCAATCCAAAGTTCTCCATCTTAATTAAGTTTCTTTCCACTACCACGTCATCACTATTCTAAACAGTAAATACTATGCCTTTAAAGACAATTTGAGATTTTCTTTTAATAATCACTTAGAAAATACTTTGAATCGAAATTTTACTCCTCCTTTTCGAAAGAGTTTTAATTTCTTTTTGTAGTATATATATATACGCCTAACAAGTCATAATCGTAAACTTACTCTGGAATATATTTGAGAATCTCTGAAGAGAACATACCCATGAATATTATTTTTAAGATCATGCACGTAACTTGGTGATAGTATTGTTCTCTTCAAGGGAAATTTCCTGTTTCAGGACAATTTTATATTTCTAGTTCTTTCTAAATCCAAGTTTAAAATAATCAATGATTAATTTGGGAACAACTAATTAACGTGTTGAATTTAAATTTTAATTATTTATGGCACTACTTTAATTTAATCATTTATAATAACAATCATTAGTCAGAACTCCATGAAGTCTTAAAATATTGATGAGTTTTATTAAAAAAAAAAAATATAAGGTTGAAATTTGGTCACGTCTAGTAAGGGAGAAACATGTTAGAGAAAATGACAGTTTCGCTTTTTGTAGTCACCATGCACGAAACATGGAACTATGCACAGAATTTGGTCACGCATATGTGGTTACGTTTTGAGGCATCCTTAAATGATCTTTTTCACTCTTTTTTTGAACTTTCTTTCTCTTTAATTTTTTTCTTAATTTATTTGGTTTCTTTTACTTTTTTGTAACCCCAAACAGAAGAAAAATAGATAACATTGCGTCATAAGGTCAGGGTTGTGGTTTAGATGGAAATTTTCATGTTGAATAATTGATCATAGATATTTAAGATTCAGTTTCGAATGTGTAAGGTAGCAAATTCAGAGGTATTGGGGATTTCACATTTTAGACTTGTTCAAAATAGTTTTGGTTGGATCGACTTAATGCATTCTTCTATTAAAATTTGAATTAAACTAATTTCAAATACTAGATTATTGATAATGAATATTTATAGAATAAAAGTTATTTTAAAACTTTTAAAAATTTTGTTTTTCTCTTTGTCATTTTATTTGGATATGGCTTTCAAATAGTTATGCATTTTGATTGAGAAATACATTTAAATAAATTAAAATAAAACTTAACTTGGTAAAATGTTTTAGAAGTTAAAGGATATATTATATTAATCCATTGGATTGGCTTTATGAATTTTAACATTAAAATCCAATGCATAACTCAACTAACAATGAGTTTATTTAAATTTGGTTGATGTTGGTAAAAAAAGAATCAATATAAAATGTTTGAATTATGTTGAGTAATTTGTGTAAGGATTGAATTAGATTTGTTTTGGAACATTGAGGTGTAAAATGAAATTTAAATATTTTATTAGTTAAGTTAAAAGTATATAAATGAAAATTTTAACTATTCAAAATTTATTTTATAGAAATCATAATTCTCTAAAATAAATTTTTCTAACAAAATATGTTTATCTTTTATAAGATTCGAGTTACATTACTAATAATGTTAGTAGAGAAGACAACATAACTTATTAATTTCTGTTGAATTAATTTCATGTTCAATTGTATGCTTATAAGTGTTTAAGAAAAAAAAAATCTTTATTAATCTATGATCATTGTACTTGTTGATGACCATAGTTTCTTATATAGAGGTTTGAATTTCCTGTATTCAATCAAAACTATTTGGACACTTGTTGATGACCATAGTTTCTTATATAGAGGTTTGAATTTCCTCTATTCAATCTAAACTATTTGGAGACTTGTTTGGTATAATGATTATGAAAATAATTTAAGAGTAGAAATGATTTTAAAAATCAACTCGATTATGTTATTAATTAAAATCAAATTATAAATAGATTTTTACCTCAATCAAGTTTCATTTTATAAAAATCATCATTTTTCTACAAAAAAATATAACATTTATCTGCTTTCTTTTTAACATTCTGACTCAACAACTCATTTGTTTGATGATAAAGAACAACCACTAGAGTCACAATAGAGAAAACTACATATTCACTTGATCAAAGTTTAAAATAGAGTAAATTCAGTTTTTGCTCTATTTTTTAGTTGGTTTAGCATTTTGAAGCACATTCAATTCTAGGATCCATGCATGTAATTCAAAATATTTCAAAATGAATCTCTATTTAGTTGTGATCATTATGATATGCTTAGATATATTTAGCCTATGTAGGCAAGTAGAGCATCTAGTGAGAACTAGCTTTAAGAATAGACTTGAGCCAAACATTTTTCTACAACAGGTAAGGGAAACTAGTTTAATTATTGATTTTTGTTTATTGATTGTGATGAGGAATTTAAATTGTTGCTAATTTTTTTAAATGTATGATGGTATTTTTTTATTGGAATGATAATAGTGGATGTTTTATTTGAAAAAAAAAAATGGTTATCTATGGAACTTATCAGATATAGTAGGATTATTCAATGTGTTATATTTGAGGTATGTTTTAAATTAAACAATGGTATTTTTGAAGCTAAGAAAGATCTAGATAGTTAAATTGGATGGTCTAGCATGGTTAGGTTGTGTTTAAGTTCTGATATGGCTTTGAGTGGTACCTTAGGATCACTAGGCACCAAGCAAAAAATTGGACACAAAGAACTCCAATTGTCCATGGTGCTAGATGCTATTTACGGATTGTTAGGAACAACTGGAATTAAAAATCCAGATAGCACCAGGGGTTTGGGGCATTGGGCGCCACCTAGATAGTGACATCTAGAATTAAATTCCAAGGAGCTCTAGGTGACTATTATTGAGCGCTAATGAGTGTTGGACGCTTTCCATTGGGCTCAAACTGGAACCTAAATTATAATGCTCTATCACCTTGGTTGGGCAGAAATAGGTTAGCATTGGGGAGTAAGGTGTTATGTTTCTGTTGTGCTTGTCATAGCAATAATTGTTTAAAAGTTTAGAGTTGTTCATCCTATAGATGATTTTAGGGTTATGGGTTGGTTATGGTTCTTTTGCATATATAAGTGTCTAAGTTTAGATTTTATATGTGGCCTATGAAACTAAAACAATTGAGAACGAAAGAATCTTGATAGATTGATGAAGGTGCATACTCGTGACTAGATCAATGATAATTTCCTTCTTAATTCTAAAAGTTTGGGAAAATAAATGTTATACAAAGGGTAGTTGGTAAAGAATAGGTTGTATATCCAGTAGAAGTTTGAAAGAGTATGTGTAGATCAATTGGGTTTATTAGATTAAATGTTGTAGTTTGAGTTTAGATGCCAACATTATTTCTAGATAAGATTCACCTCTTCGGTTGTGTGAAGTTTTCAATAGTAGTAGAGGAGTCTAGATTCAAGGTCAGCTTCATCTGCTTACCCTTAAAGGAGTTGGATGTGACATTAAGAATTGATCGAATCTTTGTCAATAGCATTCTTATACCTTATGGTCAATAAGTAGTTGTGTTTCCAAACTCAAAAGGGTCAAAGTTAGTGGTTGCACATCACGTTTGGAGTGAGTTGAAGAAAGGGACAAAATGTTGTGTGACTTTTACTTACCTAGGAACTATTATACATCACAAAGGGCTTTAGACATTCAACTCGCTGGGTGAGTCAAAGCTTAAGGGCTAGCTTGGTAAAAGAAGCTCTTATAGGCTTTGTCACTGCGAGAATGGAATGGTTACTAGGCAAAATCATTTTGAAAAATCTAGTAGCTCAAGGTTGTCTGTGGTCATTAGGCACGAGTTGGATTCATTGGGCGAAAACAATCTTAGAAAATTCCAGAAAGATGGAGGACACTTAGTCATTGAGCAAGCTTATCCTCGTTAGGTAAATTTAAAGGAATTTAGCTTGAAAGCTTGAGTTGTTGGGTGAGACAAGGGTTCATTAGGTAAGTATACCTCTAGGGGTGTCTCGTTGAGCAAAGGGTATATAGGGATTATAGTATGAATCTAATTTTTCTAGCAAGTGCACTTGATTCAATTGTACAGCAACAAGGTCGTATCCACAACGATTTGGTTTGCATAAAATAGTGACTTATGATCTATTTGAATTTGTAATAAAAGAGTAATAAAGTTTGACAGATTTAAAAATAGAAATTCCTTAATGATTAATATCGTTGATCCTGATAGAAATTCCTTACATTTAGAACATAAGGTTATCAGACTTAGTGTGATTCCTCAACCTGATTGAATGACTCCTTGCATGAAGTATAAGACTTTATGTTTAACTAAAGCCTTATATATATATATATATATATATATATATATATATATATATATATATATATTCTGTTAAGACAAGATCGTTTATAAGACTGAACTGTTAAGACAACATTAAACAAAATGATCATATGACAGTCTAAAAACCGTTATTTTCATACTTAAATTTGATATCAAAACACACCCTTTATGGCTTAGAATGAGCTTAAAATCAAGTAAAACACTTAGTTGTGTCTTGTGAGAGTCAAAAGTTGGTTTTAGGGATATTATGCTTGTTTTTACATTGTTTTGTTGGGTTTTAAGGTGAATTGAAGATGGAAGTAAAGTAAGGTGAACTTAGACCCATGAGAGAAGGAGAAAAATGATGAAAAGAAGGGTCAAGTGAGCCGCTGAGCGCCAGAATGGACCGCTGAGCGTCCAGAACGATTAGAGGGAAACCACTCAGCAGCAAAACTGACCGCTGAGCGGTCAAAACGGCTAGAGGGGAACCGCTGAGCGGTGAACTTAGAAGCTTGGGCGGTTGTCTGTTTTTATTAGCTAGATTCTGTAATCTTTCTGTTATCTTTTTGGGCTGATATATAGCCCCAGTGCGAATTAAAACATATTCTTTTGGCAGAGAGAAACGTCCAGAGCTATTCCACACACCTTAGAAGAGGTTCCTTGGATGCTTAGGCTTCAAACTACCAAGTTTAGGGTTATTTCTTCCATTTTTTCATCATATTTCATCTAGTTTCACTATGATTATGGTGAACTAAACCCTAGGTTGTTGGGGAACAATGTAATCTTTTGAAACTCTCATATATNCAAATTCTTATTTATTTATATGCTTGCATATGCTTGATTTATCAATTGTTGGGTTTTTTCACCTTTGCTTAATGCTTTTATCGTTTAACTCATTCGGTAAATGTTGTTTGCCTTTATTGATACGGGGACGTACAGTAATGTCATGAACTGGTGTTGAATTCCTTGATTATGCAATACCACCTAGGGATAGGGGTAGGACAATCAATTGTATTTTGCTTCCGCTTATCATGCATTATTAATTACTAGGGGAGGCTAGGGATAGCAAGCCAGTAATTAGTAATAGGCTCTTTTCACCAAGGGATTAGGTTAAGGGTAGACTAAGAAAGTTTGCATGACAATATGATAAATAAGCTAATTAAACAAGAAGAGTAGATATATGAAGGTGGATAAGATGAAATTGTAAACCCCAACAACTCCATTCATCCATAATTTCTTCAAAGCCAATTGAATCATTGCATTTGCATGTTTACTTTTGTTCTTTGCATACAAACCTCAACTTAATTCTTTTCTCAAGTCTTACATGATTAGTCTACATGAAAAGTAAGGCCTAAGAGTCCTTTGGGAAACGATACTTCTACTTACCCATTTATATTACTTGATAACGATCTGGTACACTTGCTAGGGACTTAACAAGTTTTTAGCGTCGTTGCCGGGGACTCGTGGTTTAACTTATTTAGCAGTGTAAACTAATTAAATTTGACTTGATTGTATATATTTTATTTTTTATTATTTATTTTATATTTTTTTTTCTATATAAAAGTGCTACTAGGGTTTGTGTTTCTTGTGCATGCAACAAAAGACTAGACACACTAGGAGCAAGAAAAATACGCAACCTCTTCTTGAAGGCTTAAGCGAGACAAGGGGAAGAAGGAGAGTCAGACGCCCATCTAGGGATTTGTTTCCTTCCCCTAACAGACGACTATCACCTTCACCAGTTCGAAGAGTAGAGGAGATGGCTGGACAAATTCCTCCAAGACGTACTCTTGTAGACCAATCTAATGTTGTGGGCCCTTTCCATTTTAACAGCATAGTCATGCCTACGGATCAAAAGACCAACATGGTGATGAATCCGACACTTATACACCTGGTGCAAAGCAACCAGTTTCATGGCTTGTCAAATGAGAACCCATATGACCATTTGATAGCGTTTAGTGAAATCTACAATACAGTGAAGATGGCAGGTGTATCAGATGATAGAGTGAGTGATGGGTGTCGCAACCCATACAAATTTGATGTGCAAATAAATGCAGTATAGCTAGGGAATGACCCCTAGGTCGTCTCCCAAAGACCAACTTTACAGTTCAAGAATCGAGTCTAACACGAAGGGGGGGTTTGTGAAAAGGGTTTTGCAAACATTAAAGAAGTCAATAAAGACACAAATGCAAACAAACTAATTTAAGCTAGCATGGTAATTAAACTAACACTATTAAAAACCTTAGACAACATTCAAACAAAATAAAATAAAATACTAGACCCCAACAAGACAACAAACAACTACCCAACACAGTTAAATTAAATTAAATGCAAAACTAAATTAGAGAAATCACAAGCAACTAATCCTAATATGCAAATTAATTTAAAACAAAAGAATTAAGCAAACACAACTTTTTCATAGCAATTCATGTGACCAAGTGTGCACCAAATAAAGAAATTGAAAATGAAAATGGCCTAAGAAGACCCCTTTTACGTAAGCCACTCCACCACCTTCTAAATTGACTTTCTTCCTTCAATAAACAATGCATATGTTGCCTTCTTTTGTCCCATGTGCTTCATTCTCCAAGGAAAGGCTTCCTTCTACCTTTCTACCATACAAAAATGTGCTTTTCTCTCTCCATCAATGCAAATTGCCGAACCCACACTCCTCACCAAGTAGAAAACGTGATTTCCAACCAAGATGCCTAATGAAAATGCTTTTAATGCTTCTCCCAATGTGCCACATGTGCAAAGTCAAAGGGAACAAACAAAAAACAATCATAATACATTCTCTCCTTCATGCAATTCTCGGTCAAGCTAGCAAAAGGGCAAAGACCAAAATGGCAATATTCTTTCTATGGTAAATGTGTGTCAACATGTGCTTGTCCAAATCGGGTAAAAATTAAATGTGTCCATTCTCTCTCCTTTCACCACTCCTACACGGTTTTCTTTCACCAACACAATCATCCAAATTTTTTCTTCCCTTCTCCAAACCGAGAACACACTCCAAGGACCCCAAGTTCCAATTGCAAAAGATTACAAGAACAATAAAACCAAGTTCTACTACTACAAACCAACCCAACTCTAATTTTTCTTCAAACTTTTGACTAAAACAAAATGGAATCCCTAAAATTCTTTGCATTACCGTCCAGCCCTCCAAACAAAATGCAATGTTCCATTTCATACATTACTTCCATCCATCAAAGCAAAAACACAAGAAGGAAATGGTTCAAGCTACAAACACCCACTAATCAACTCAAGTTCTCTTCACTTCAAAACTCAATGGGAACCATATTCTTCTTCATTCAACAAAGGAACTTAAACATAAACATCTAAAGTGCAGCAAAAGGAAACGAAAATACAAAATGGGTCTTCATTCAACCAAAGGAAACACCATGAAAATGCAAGGAACAACCTCCAAACTCAAGCTCTCAACCTTCAAAACGAAAATATAAGAAGAGAAATGATAGATCTTCATTCCATTAAGCAAGAAAAAGCATGTTTGCAAGCAAGAGAAGAAGAAAAACAAAATATTGTTCACTCCATAGCTCAAAACCGAAAGGGCACACCAAAGCTCTCAAGAGAGAGTTCATACAAGGCAAAGCAAAATGAAAGTATAGTATGAAGTGTGCTAAATGAATGGTTGGCCTTTCCTACTCAAAATACCGTCCCACACTAAAAATGGTGGGGTCCACCTCTAAGAAACCCTAATGCTCCAAATGATGTTTCCAAAATTTCCCTGCACCAAAAAATGCAATTAATCAGCTCAGAAAATTCAAATTAGCTAAAATACGAATTTCCGACCAAATTAAGCAAAATTCGGAAAAACGGGGAAATAACAAACAATTAAACACAATTCCTTGATTTATTTAAGTGCAATAAACTAAATACAGTCAAGAAAATAACGACTCATCAGTGAGGCTTAGCTTGTTCTCATTCTCATTGGGAGGCAATGCTAAGACATGGCTTAATTCCTTCCCTGAAGGGACGTTTACTACATGGGAGACTGTGGCTACAAAGTTTGTCAACAAATATTTTCCACAGTCTAAAGTTACTAAGGGAAGACTGGAAATCTCATCATTCAAGCAAGGCATGGAAGAAACTCTAGGTCAAGCATGTGAGAGATTCAAAGGCCTACTCAGGAAGACACCAGTTCATGGGTTTGACAAGACAACCCTTGTTCTTGCTTACCTTGGTGGACTGAACATGCAGTCTAAGATGATGTTAGATGCCTCAGCTGGAGGTGATATCAAACAAAAGACTGAGGATGAAGCCTATGACTTGATAGAGAGTATGGCAGTTAATGGACAAGAAGTGTTTAGTGAAAGGGGCGCACCAACACAAAAGAGAGGAGTCTTACACTTGCCTGTAGATGATGCAATGCTAGCCCATAATCATCTTTTGACCCAAAAGCTAGATACATTGACAAAGATCCTCTCGCAACTTCCAAAGGAGATTCCCAATGTCTCCTAAACACATCAGCTATGTTATTTCTGTGGTGGTGACCATATCAATGGTCAATGTGCTATACCTGAGGAGATGCAGTAGGAAGCTAATTATATGGGGAATCAATTCCAGTACAGGCAAGGGAACTTCAACCAAGGCAATCCTAGCCAAGGTTGGAAGAACCATCCTAGTATTGGTCAACAACGGAATAACCCATCAGGGAAAACAGGAGGCTTCAAGCAGCAGCAACCTTCACCTATGTGGCAGCAGGTTACACATCTGACAGAGTTTGTCAAAGATCTAAGTGATAGATTTGACAAATTCTTGAAAGTTTATGAGTCCAATCGTGCAAGTGACCAAGCTAGTTTCAGATCATTAGAGATGCAAATTGGACAGCTGTCAAAAAGAGTAGAAACCACTGAGAAGAGCCAGTTTAGGGATAACACTGATGTTAACCCTAAAGAAGAATGCAAAGTTGTGATGACAAGGAGTAAAAGAAAGGCTGAAAAGGAAGTTGTGGAGATTGGAAGCAGTGATGAAGAGGGGGAAATAGAGGTCATTGAGATAAGCAGCAGTGAAGGAGAGAAAGAAGAAGAAGCAAGATTTAGTCACAACGGGCAGAACAAAGAAGTTTATAACCAAGTGACTATAATGCCTTCAGTTAGTGAACAGATTCCTGCAAGGATGAAACTTTATCTTGGAGATATGATAGATTTAGATGAAGATGATGACGAGCAGGAATTTGATATTCAACCTCCAAAGAAGAATTATCCGCCTAAGGTAAAAGATCCAGGTTGTTTGAATCTTTCATGTGTTGTGAATGATTTTAATGTAGGAGGAACCATGATAGATTCAGGATCTAGCATTAATATGATGCCCATGCGTTTCTTGAAAAAAATTGGAGGGCTAACATTAAAACCGTCCAATCTTACTGTGATGGTGGCGGATGGTTCCATTAAAAAGCCACTTGGTATGGTGGAAAATCTGGTTTTGCGTGTGCAGCAGTTGGAATTTTTAGTGGACTTTATAGTCATGGGCATGGAAGATGAGGAAAGGATTCCAGTGATTCTTGGAAGACCTTTCATGGCTACTTCGAAGATGTTGATTAGTGTCCATGATAAGAGAATTATGATGAGAGACAAAGAAAATGTACTCCTGCATACTGGCTCTAAAGAAAACAATGTTAGAGTAAAGAAAAGAGCCAGGCATAGAAAGTCCATAAGGGAAGCTGCATCAGATGATAGCACAACAGGTATTGATTCTAACAGTTGTAATGTTTTACAGGTACCTAAAGAGGAGGAGGTTGATAAAGGAGAAACAAACCACTTAGATGATACACCACTTCCACGAGGTTCACATGTAAGATTCAAGAATCGAAAGTGGATTGTCAACAGAATAAAAGAAGATGGCAAGGTGGAGATCAAAAGACCATATACTAAAGCCATTGAAGAGTTGATAGAACGCAATTAATGAGTTGGGTGCATGAAGACCCCAACCAGGATGGAACAACTTGATTATATTTAATCCCACTTTGTATAAAAGATTTGTAGTTTTAGGTTTATTTGATTTTGGACATGTAATTTATTGGATTTTTGAACACTTTTGGGTAGCATCTATTGAGGGATGCTAAAACTTTTATGTATCCACTGAAGGATACAAGGTAAGCACACCTACTGAAGGGTGTTGGAAGGTTAAGCACTTACTAATGAGTGTTAGGCAGGTTTGGGTCAGGCTCGTGACGTTAAACAAGCGCTACCTGGCAGGAAACCCAGTTGATTGTATTGTTTTAATCATGTGCGTTGCATGTTTAATTGTTGCATCTGAGAGGGGAAAGACATTTAATTGAAAAATTGAAGGTTGAAACTGAGTGCTATAAGGTAAGATTGCTCAAAAAGCAAGCCAAGAAGAAGAAGAAAAATTTACCGCAGACCGTTGAGCGGTCCATTTTACCGCTGAGCGGTTACGGCACGATAAGTCTTGGCTTTTCTTAAAGCTGAGCGGTTTTTGAAGTTCTTCACTTTGAAACTTTTCTTTGCATTTCGCCTGAGCGGTCTCCCTAAGCCCTAACACTCTCCTTTCACTTTCAAGAGCTTTTTAGAAAGATTTCCTCACATTCTCATCACCCACTCACCAAAAATTCAATTTTCTACCATTGTTGAGTTAAAGTTTGGGGTTTTTGGTTGAGGGTTGTGCATTTGAGAGGACATTCATCATCAATTGGACAATTTTTCTGCAAGCATTCAAAGTCTCCACTCAAGTAAGTGTGCAATCTCATGTTTAGGGTTTCTATCTTAGGATTTGTTGATGAACATGCTTAGGAACATGATAAATTATGGCTTTTGATTTCTATGCATGAATTGATGAAATAGAAACTGTTTGAATCGATTAAATTGCGTGATTTTGGTCTGGATTGATGAAATTAGCAAAAGAGTGGAGATTAGGACAATTTAGGGAGAGTTTTTTGAAAAACCTAGCCTCCACCGCTGAGCGGTCTGTTTTGGCGCTGAGCGGTGGTGCGGCTGGAGGCAAACCGCCTGGGTGGTCTTCATGGACGCTGACCGGTCTACAACAGATTTGCCTAAATGATTGAAATTTTTGGATGTTTGGATGTTGAGGGGCCCTGTTTTCCCTCAGAACTAGATTATGAATTGATGATGCATTAACTTCTAATGATGTTTCTGTGAATGTTATTGGATTTATTTGATACAGGAATGTCTACCTCAAGAAGAGTGAAAACTATGGGCAACAAAAGGAAGGAGCCACAGAAACCTAGGAGATTCTATTCTTCCAGGTTCCTTTCAAAGATGCATGAAGAGCATTATGCTACTGTCCAGGAGAGGCATTTGCTGATGGAAAGGAAAGCTATGTACATCCCAGATTTGGCTCTGGAGTTTGGTTTGGAGATTGAGAGGTGAGGCTGGGAGAGATTAACTACATATCCAACACCAACCAGTATTGAGTTAGTGAAGGAGTTCTATGCCAATGATGAAGGTTGAAAAACAGTTATTTTCATATGTCAATTTGGACCAAATTACACCCTTTACTACTTGGAATGAGCTCAAAATCAAGCAAAACTCAATAAATGAGTCTGGAGAGAGTCAAAAGTTGCTTTTAGCGATTTTATGCTTATTTTGCATTGTTTTGTAGCTAATTTGAGAAAAATAAGAATGGAGTTGAAGATACAGGTCGTTGACTCAAGAAAAGAGAAGAAAAATGAAGTTTTGAAGAGTCGACACACCGCCCAGCGGCACACTTAAACCGCTGGGCGGTCCAAGACGAGGAGTAGGCATGGAAATTGACACTGAGGGAAACCGCCGGGCGCTAGCGATTGCCGCCGGGCGGTGGCAGCAGGATATGGGAAACCACCGGGCGGTGGCGATTGCCGCCAGGCGGTGGCGGCATGTTATGGGAAACC
>NW_014543119.1:385621-411909 GCF_000741045.1 Vigna radiata var. radiata | reverse complement strand
AGGCTAAGAAAGTCGCATAACAATTGAATCAATCAACTAATATTCAAGGGTAGTATGTAAGAGAGAGTGGAATAGATGAAATTGTTAGTACCCAACAACATCCATTCCTCCATTGTTTTCGTTTGTCAATTGAATCAACTTTATCTTTGCATGTTAATATATTTCGTTCTCAAAACCAATTTATTAATTTTTATTTTTCAAGTCTTATTATTTTAATTCACGCGAACGAGAAAGCCATACGAGTCTCTTGGAAAAAACGATACTTGGTCTTACCATTTATATTACTTGTACGATTTGGTACACTTGCCAATTTGTCAACAGCCAACGCTTTGCCCAGGGGAGGAGTATCATCAAGGAGATACGTGAGCTATGTGCGAGGACATTTAATCAGCTATGACCCTGACACCATTAACGCCTTCTTAGGGACTGAGTGGCCAGGAGAGCAGTGTAGGTATATGCTGCTATACTAGGGGAGGCCAGGGATTATGAAGATATTAAGAGAGTGATGTACGATCATTTCTGAATTTGAATCCTTTAAGGACACAACAAAAATAAATCAGAGAGGAATAAGGAACAAGAGAGAGATGGGGACGCAACAATCTAGCATATTAATAAGTCAAATGAAGATTTGTCACAAAGATGTTAATCTTTGATAAGAATAAAAGTTGTAATCTAAGAACCAACAAAAATCATTTATCAAAGAATACAAATGCATATAATATGACTCCAAAGTGTTTACATCAGCTTTTAGTACCTGTATAAGCAGATAAGTTTCAGAAAACCTAAAATAAAGTCCAAAACACATAAAAATAACAGAAAAATAAAATTACAGATGCAGACTTTCGCCTAACGAGGCCCGTCCCCAATAAACACAAATTGGCTCGCCGAGCAAATTTAACATTCTTTAAAATTAAAATTTACTTAATTTCCTAAATTATTCTTCAATTGTGCTAATGATCTTTATGTTCTCGAAGTTTCCTCCTTCATGAAACATTATAAAATTCAAGAAGACATGTTTTGATCTTTGACCTTGTCATAGATTCTTTAAATTGCAAATTCTCTTCTTGAAGTTCTTCTCATATATGTTTAAGAGATAGTCCTATATCAATCTCACTTTTCACTTTCACTCTCAAATTAAATATGAAAAAAAAATATTTTTTGTAAGGCATTTGCCCTAATTTGTAATCATATTGCATCCTAAAATTTGAAATCCCACCCTAATATCTACAATTTCGTCCTAATAGACCTAATATGAAAACTTCTTACACTCTAAAACCCAATATCCTTCCATGAAATCTAAAATTTCATAGTAATCTCAGAAGTGATTATCGCGGGCTGGAACGAACATGGAACGTCGAGTTCAAACATAGGTGGAGATGTTGGAGAAGTGTTAGATTTATCTGTGTTCACCTCAGTGCCCTATGTGTTTTGTTGTTGTTTTTCAAGTGTTGGATGTTGATAACGGTTGAAAAAAAGTTATTTTCATGCTTCATTTGAGATCAAATACACCCTTTAAGGCTTAGAATGAGCTTAGAATCAAGCAAAACACGTAAGTTGAGTCGGTTGAGAGTCAAAAGCTGTTTTTAGAGATATTATGCTTGTTTTACATTGTTTTGCAGCATTTTTGATGAAAATGAAGAATGAGATTGAAGATGGAAGGTCTTAGACTCAAGAAAGAAGAAGAAACATGAAGTAAAGAAGAGTCTAGGAACTGCCTAGCGCCAAAATCCAACGTTGGGCGGCCAAATGCGAGGAGAAGCAACTGTCTAGCACCTAGGGAGGGAAGCCAGGTGGTTTTGCGATTAGAAGCAATCCACCGAGCGGCACAACTCACCGCCGGGCGGTGGCGCGATCATGGGAACACCGTCGGACGCCAAAAATGCAACGCCGGGCGGTGGTCTGCTGGGCTTGGGCCTAAATTCTGTGACGTTCCTCAGCTATAAATAGCCCTAGTGCGACTTTAGATGTATTCTTTTGATAGAAGGGGGCGGCCAGACCTAATTTTCACTCCTTGGAGAAGATCTCTTGGATGCTTAGGCTCCTTTTTATCCAATCTAGGGTTTGCTTTTCCATTCTTCCATCATTTTTCATCTAGTTTCACCATGACAATGGTGAACTAAACCCTTTTGTTGTTGGGGAACAATGTAATCTTTTGAAACTCTCTTTTATTGAAACTCTTATTTATTTATATGTTTGTCGTATGCTTTGATTATCAATTGTTAGGTTTCTCATCTGCGCTTAATGCTTTTATCGTTTAACTCATTCGATAATTNTTGTTTGTCTTTATTGATACGGGAACGTACGGTACTATCATGAACTGGTGGGAAATTCCTTGATTAAGCAATACCACCTAGGGATAAGGGGGTAGGACGATCAATTGTTTTTGCTTCTGTTTCTCATGCATTATTAATTACTAGGGGAGGCTAGGGATAGCAAGCCAGTAATTAGTAATAGGCTCTTTTCGCCGAGGGATCGGGTTAAGGGTAGACTAAGAAAGTTTGCATGACAATTAGATAACAAAGCGAATCAAATAAGAGGAGTAGATAAGAGGGAGTGGATAAGATGAAATTGTAAACCCCAACAACTCCATTCATCCATAGTCTTTTTCTCGTCAACTGAATCAATTGCATTTGCATGTTTACTTTTTGTTTTTGCATCCAAACTACAAATTAATTTTCCTTTACAAGTCTTACGATTTCAATTTGCACGAACGATAAGGCCTTCGAGTTCTTTGGGAAGAATGATATTGGGTTTACCAATTATATTACTTGAAACGATCTAGTACACTTGCTAGAGTGTTAACAGATGTGTGATTATTGTTTTGAAATTTAAACTATACTTTTTTTTTTTTGGAGAATTAATTTTTTAATAGATTTTGATGTCATGTTACTATACTTTGGATTAGTTAATTTTGAGGTTTTGGTTCAATATAATATATACACTATAGTCCAACCTTATCTTTATTGAAGTATAAATCTATTGGGTGTGTCACTTTGAGAGAGTTCCAATCTTGAATATACATGTGGATGCAACTTGTGTCTATTTAACCAAGTAAGGTTGGTTGTATGTTTTTTTTTGTTTACCTTCTTGATGGTTGATCGGCTTCTATTTTGGAGTTTTGTTGTTGGGTTTTTCAAGTAGTCAATTCAATTATGAACAATAGGTTGCAAATGTGGTGATGTTTCTATCATGTTTATTTTTTATTCTCTAAGTGTCTTTATCTACATCATCTATATTTACTCTAATTTGGTGATATTTTGACCTTAGATCAAGTGAAATATACAAAGGCTTCTCTCAATTCATCTATTAGATCATCTGTGGTTGGGATGTGAGATTTATTATTTATGATGAATTTATTTAATTGGTGATAATCTATACATAACTTAAAGCTTTCATATTTCTTTTTAATTAAAAAAAATAGTAGTTGCAAAGGAAATGAGAGGACCTGAATGAAGATTTGATTATTTATTTAATGAGTAATATTTAAGTACTAATAAATGTTCATCTATGAAATATTCTTTAATCCTCAAGTTAGCATAAAATTAAAATAATAATACTATGAAATAAAAAGAATATTAGAAGAGAAGACGTACTTTCTCTAATAAAAATATGTATTAAATATTTTAACCTGTAAATTATGTGAATAATAGAAGTTTGATAATCAATTATATTTCTTAATGCTTACTCCTTAAAGTAAAATATTATAAATAATCAAGTTATAAACTTATAAGAGATGGACTCCAATGAGTAATATTTAAGTACTAAATAAATGTTCATCTATGAAATATTCTTTAATCCTTAAGTTAGCATAAAATTAAAATAATAATACTATGAAATAAAAAGAATATTAGAAGAGAAGACTTACTTTCTCTAATAAAAATATGTATTAAATATTTTAACCTGTAAATTATGTGAATAATAGAAGTTTGATAATTAATTATATTTCTTAATGCTTACTCCTTAAAGTAAAATATTATAAATAATCAAGTTATTATCAATTGTACTATATGACCACCTAGTCAGATAAGGATGGAGCGACTCACCATCTAGTGAGAGAATGATCGGTCTGGAATTTAATTTGAGCAATCAATAGGAAGTTAATGAAAATAATATTCATTTATTAACAATTAATGGGAATAATGTTATTTATTGGTAATAAATGAGTCGGATCTGATGGTAAGTTAAATATAATATTTATAAATATATGTCTGACGAAATAGGCCGATGATTAACTCTAATTATTAATCTTTATTACAATATTATTACGTTACGTCGCAAAGTCAATGACTTGAGCATCAGAATGTCTTCTACAGTCATCCTCTTCCACGACAAATAGAAGAGAGTGAACAACGTAACCTAGAGGATGGAGCGAACAATTAATATGATCTCAACCCTACCCGAAAAATCAATAAAAATAAATCATAATATATATATATATACTTTAAAACAAAAATACATTTAAATTTTTTTTTCTTTATATTTAAAATATATATAATAGTAGTATACCTGAAATTAATAAACATTTACATTATATACACTATAAACTTTTCTTTTGCAAGATGGATCAAAATAAAAGATTAGCATAGTTAAAAAAGTTAGACATTTATATTGATAGAAGTAGTCTAAAAATGACGAGATGCCTAAATTAAGATGCAAAAAGCATAAAAGGTGGAGAATTTGATTCCCAAACCACTTGCACCAATTGATTAAGGAAGGGCATTTCATTTTACAAATTGATCCTTACAACTTTTTAAAAGACTTCTCCATCGTATGGTGATTATCGAGTATAGACCAAGAATAAGTAACATGAAGATTATGCCAAAAGTAGTCTTCAAATAGTATTAGCTTGTGAAACTCATTTGACAAATAACCTTTCTTAGTATAAGGCAAAAGATTCATAAGTACTATAAAAAAGGAGAGAAAAAGTAAACAAGAGAATAAAAAGTGGTACAACACATTGTAGGATATCAATTTCCTTCACTTGTAGTATATGCTTACAACTACTTAAAACAATTTAATTAACATATTTGAGGGCCACGGCATAAAACTTTTTCATAAATTTCTTTTATAAAAGAAAACCCATATGATATATAATAGAATGCCTTATAGTGCACTGAAAATATGTAAAAAAATTTATGTAAATGGAATAATGTGTTAGTACATTAACTGCCGATATCTTTTTATTGATTAATAGCTTTTTATGTTAAATAAATACTATATGCCAATAGAGGAAAACTTAATATATATTTGTTTGCAGATAGTTTTTTTTTTCTGAAAAATGATCAATGAAGATAAATAGATTTATTAAAATAGAACTAATATGAAAAAATAGGTTCTCTCTTCTTCTTTTTTTCTCTCTTTCTTCATCTTTCACATATATTTATTTTAGAATTATGTTTTTGTAATTTTGATCTTTGTAGTTTAAAATATATATAATCTTAATCTTTTAATTTTAAATTATATGTAAATTTTTATATCATTTTGGCAATTTAATTTTTAATTATTCAGAATTTTGTTTAATTTTCAGTTTAATTTAGTATACATATTTTAACTATGGACATGATTGAGGTTGACGAAACACATGATTCTTATGATTGATTTTTACCAGAATAAATAGGACCTAGCAACTTGAAACTTGCAAATCTAATTTGACAGTAATTCAATATATTTTAAAAATAAAAGTTGAAACGAATGAAATCACCTTAAAAAATATCAAAAACAAAAATTTAAATAACTAAAATTGAAAAAAAAAAATAGGGACAAACTTTGTAAAATATAAGATGTAAAATTGCAGTTAAGTGTATTTTATAATGCTAACTAGCAAGGTTAAACCAAACTCACGCTTATCGAGAATGAATTCAAGTTTCAAAATTAAATTTAATATAATTTTTAGAATAAGTTGAATGTATATTTTGAATTCTATCATCCCGATCTTGATTGTACTGGATTTTTTAAATACAGTTTATTGGGAAAAAAAAAAGAAGAAAACAATTGTGTGATAAGCACAAACTTTTAATAAAAAATTTATAACATTATATAATAATATTAAAATATATTTTGATGCAAGTATCACATTTATTTATTTTATAATTTAATATAATATTAATATATTATACTTAAACATTAAATTAACCTGACTTTATCTTATTTATTTTGGGTATTATAATAGGAAAGAATTCATATTGAAATAAATGATTGGATCACATTTTCACATTTAATAAATACAAAGTTTCCCTATTCGCCCAAAATTCATATAGAAGGGGGAAGGAGATAGATAGAGAAAAAAATATACTAGTTAGGAAAGTAGTTTTACTTACATGGAATAACATTTTTGTATATACCATGAAAATCATTTCAACAAATAAGAAAAAGAAATCTTTACCATTTTGCAATAGTGAATAAAAAAAAAAGCTTATATCAATTTACGAGAAAATTCAACTTTTTATATTGATTTTGAAATATATAAAATATCTCTTTATATATCAATTTTAGAATGGATTTAAACTATATTTTTATATAATTTTAGAATGGATGTAAAAAAACTATTTTTTATACTGATTATGAAATTAGTATATAAAATTTAAATATGTATATAATTAAGATTTTTTATACTTGTGGAATTTTTATACTAATTAAAATATTGGTCTAAAAATTTAATATATTATATTAGTTATTGTTTTAATCGATATAATAAATTTTATTTTTTATATCGGTTAAGTCCTCAACTTGTTATAAAATAGAGTAAATCATCAAATTTAGATATTCGAATTGGTATGATGTAGATAATTAAAAGGGAAAAAAGAAAAAGTAGTGATTCCAAAATTTATTGTAAAAATATGTTTATTAATAATCTAATTTGACATGATAACTAAAATAGTGCTCTAATTGTTAATTGTGCTTTTGATTCTTTTAGTTAATTACATCGATTCTTCAATTCTTTTTTAGATAATTAAGTTCTTCTATTTTAAAACGATTAGGTAAAAATCAGCGTTCTTTAAAATTCTCATTTTCATGAAAATAATCTATTCGACCTCATTCTCCCTAAACTCACTATCCAATTTTTTTCTTCTTCTTGAAACCATGATTGCACTTCATAAAATCTTTCAAATTTACCAAACTTATGATATTTTAAAACCACTTCATATTAAAGTTCATTATGATTAAACACACTTCTTTAAAAAGAAAATAAAATAAAATATTTTATTCAAAAGCTAAACTTAGTTTTTGTATAAACTAATTTATATATTCCATCCTATGACTTACTAAAATTTATTTATTTTTAACTTGCGGACAAAGTAATGTTAACCCTTAAAGAAACTCATTTCACGTTTCTTTTTATTTTTCTCCTTTGTTATTTTTTATGTAGATAATACGTACATATTTAAAATTTGATAAATTCAAATAAAAATAATGAAAAAATGATAATTTAAAAAAATTAAAATTGAAGTAATCACAATAATTATCATATATAATTGAAACTAAGAGGGAAAATATTAATTAAGTATAATTTAATGAGTGGTTGCTGGTGCTGGATGCCTTGAAGATGAAGTAGTGGTATCTGACTAGTATGAGAAGTTGGCATATTCGATGTATCTTCTAATTCTATTATGATCTACGGCAAAAAGACATATTGATGTTGAATAAAAATACTAAAAAACTCCCATAATTATACATCAAACTATAGAGGTAGTGAATTGGGAACTCATATTTTATTTTTTATTTATTTTTGTTGAACCCCTTGTTGGCAAATTTATTCCCCTCTACCTTTTTCTTTTTCTTTTTTTTAAATTTGACGTATTACATGACAATTTTTTTTTTTTTTTTATATTTAGATACAATTTAAACTGTGTTAGAAAATAAGCATTTAATAAAGTTATTGTAAATTATTTAAACTCTTAAAAGTCTGACATCATCTATTAGAGATAAGATTAATTCATAATATATAAATAGATGCAAATCTTACTTTACAAATAGATTTTATGGAGTTAAGTTAGACTTAAAGTCCACTTTTATATGATATCACATACGAAATTCACTGAAAATAAAATAAATTAAAAACAACCAAGACACTTTTACAAAATTACGTCTCAATTTAATTCACAGATATTATTTACTGAAGAGTAGTTTAATATATAAAGATGGATATGATTTGCAACAATAAAATCATTACAATGTATATTATTTTATTTCTTAACGAGTTATAAGGCGAAGCATATATTAAACTCGTTTATTAGGGTAATTTTAAAGCCGTCAAAATGAGTCACAATTCGTGAGTCAACGCGGCTCACCACGGGTTCGGGTTGGGTTGGATTTGAAAAAATTGAATTTTTTTTTATGTGGGTCAGATTTTAACCCGGCTCATACGAGTTGAACCCGTGGTGGGTCGGGTTAGCCCGCCAACTCACCTATCTAATTTTATTTTTTAATTTATTATTTTATTTATGAAATCCTAAAAAATAAAATACTCTCTTCACTCGATGTGTATACCAAAAAAATAATCTCTGTTCTCACAAATCACTCTCACGGAACTTGCTCTCATTTACGGTGTTGTCATTCAAGAGAAAATATTGTAAATTTATCTATTCAAGATTCTGATATTGTAAATGAATAAGGAACACAAAAATGATGATTATAAGAAACTTATTTATATGTTTTTAGTGTTTGGTTTTTTATGACATTTGAATTATATTGTATTTTATTATTATTTTAAATTGTCTTCAGTTTAACATCATTTTTTGGGAGTGAAATTTGTTTAAATTTTAATATATAAAAGTTTGTAATTTTTTTATTTAAAAAAATTGTAATTAAATGGGTTAGTGAGTCAATCTGTTTACCCACCAACCCGTGGTGGGTCGAGTCGGATTCAGATTTTTATGGTTCGCTAATAAATGAGCCGGGTTGGGTTGGCTCACTAAGTGACCAAACCGTGATGAGCCAGGCCGGGTCAAGCCGGGTTACCCTAACTAATTTTAGGCGTGCTAAAACATAGGAAATAAAATTGGAATTCGATTGTGTTTCTTTTTTTAAAAACCACGGATATTTTACAAAACATACATTTTAAAATAATTGAACGAGGTTGGTTTGTAGATCTAGCATATATAAGCTGAATAAAAGAATTTATTTTATGAAGATGTATAATGTTATTAAATCGAGTTTATTAATACTATTTTCTGTATCAATTCATCCCCTTTAATATATGGGATTATAGATAGAAGGGATAAGAGATTCATTGAATTGAATTATATGAAGTTTTAATATTTTAATGGTTAAGTTAAAAAAAAATTATAAATAATTTAACTAAGTTTCATGTTATAAAACTAATATTAGTCTAAACTACTTTTTTTTAAGTTTTAAGTTCATCATTCATCTTTTTAAATTTTTTGAGATTATCATAATAAAGCTGGTAGAGACGAGAATGATAGCTATCAGTCAAATTTTTGTTTGAAAGTTTCTATTTATTTGTTTTTCTTTCAATTATTTGCATGTGAGTATATTTTGCATGTTTAGGGATATAAGTTTGCAGGTGTGTTTTTATAGATAAAGATAAATATACGTAAATTTAGGATGTAATACTATCTTTAATTTGGTTATTATAGTTTTATGAGCAAACACAGTGTAGGATAAGAGTTTTTTTATCAGTTATTTTGAAAATTATAATTTAGTTATTTAATTGAAGTATATTTAAACGAAGAGGATTTTAGGTTTTTAGTTTATAACCAAAGTATATTATTTAATTTATGTTTTGGTTTTATTTCAACATAAACCTACTTTTATATTTTTTTTAAAAAAAATTCAATTTTTTCCCATTTTCATGTATTTTTTATTCTAAAACCACCATAGAATCACATGTCTCCGACCAATCAATAGAGTTACCACCATTTTTTCCACCATCTTATTGGATAAAAGAGATTGAAAAATACTTGCATTAGGAAAAGATTACGAAATAGAAAACAAAATCCAAGACGAGAGAATGAATCTCTAGCCTTTCGAAATGGGAAGGAAAAGAAGGCTCGTAATGGCGACGCGACAACACACTTCGCATTGGCTACAAGGAAGGGAAAGGAGGAGAGTAGAGGAGTGGTACTGAAAGTAGTGGAGTGTTTCGCATTTGGCGACGAATGTTGGAAGTCTCACATCGATTAAAGATAAGGTCAATTTATAGTAGTATATAAGTGAGTGCAAATCTCACCTAACACTCTAGAATTCCTTTTCTTCGAGAGTTATCGGCTAGAGAAGTCTTGTTAGCCTCCTCTAGCCCCCTTCCTAGTTCGATCTACCTTCCTAGGTGTTTGTTGCCTCTATATAGCACTCCCTTCCTTTATTTGTCTTAATTTGTCTATGTTTCAATATGATACGTTTGTTTTGAAAACAAAATTATAGAGGTTCAAATTCATTATTCCTCCTTTTGTGTTTGAATAGGTTTTCTACATTTGTGTTGTGCTTGAGTAAGTTTTGAGTCTTATTCATTTTATTCAGTGATTTATTTACTTTGAGTTTTTTAAACTTTGAAATCTTGTTCATGTTGTATTAGTCATGTTAATTGTTTACATTATCAATAATCTCAAAAGTTTAAAGTCAATTTCTATTTGAGTTAAGAGTTGTGTCTACACTGTACTAATTTTGCACACCAAGTGAACTGTGAAATTCCTCTGAATGAGCTCAGTGGCAATTTTTCAAGTGCAACACTAATTTACACTAGTACATTGAATTGGTTTCTTCTTTAAGAGTAAATGTTTGTCAAGTTTACTTATACTTGATAATAGATCAATATCAAGTTCTAAATTCCAAGATATATCAGTTACATCTAAGATGATGAAGGGAATTTTTAATTCATTAAACTATTATCCATTAATTAATTGTTCTTTTTTTTCATGTTTTTCTCTCAAACATATTTCAACTCCATCTTAATCCCCCATAGTTTAAAATTCCTCAACAAATATTTACAAGTCACATCATCTTGAGTTAATCTTACTTTCCAGTTTACAGTTAACTTAAGGTAGATATAAAAAAAATTTATAAAGTAGGGGTTCTAGTATTTCTGAAATATATAATCCAAAATACAAATCTTATACTGTTGTATTTCTATATATATTGTCTGTGAAATAAAAAATAATTAAAGTTATATTTAATGCTTCTTGGAGATTGATATTTGACCCAAGAGGGGTTCATGTGAACCCCAAGAAAAATAACACCATCTAAGATTGGCTTGCTCCAAAGAATATAAGGAGCTTCTATGCTTTAATAAAAGGTGGTTCAAAGAATAAAGTCGATCTTCCATATTTGTGGACAAATCCTTCTCGAGGAGTAGGAGATTATGACTAGGTCCAACCAGTGGAGCTATTATTAGGAGCATGGCCAAGAAGATACAAGCAGTCAAATTCCAGACTGACCTACTAGGCTACAAAGCCAACCTGTCGAGCTCTCATCATGACTAGGCTATTGATTTTCTTCCTTCCAATCGGGCTGTCGAGCTTACTATACAGGTTGAGCTTCTGAGCTTTGTTTCCTAGAGATTGATCTTCTCTCTAGAGCATATTTTTCATGTTTTGTACGTGTGGTAAATGTGATACTCATTAAGTGTGTTTTGTATGTGTAGTAAATGTGATACATGTTGAGTGCCACATGTAATTAGATTCATGCATCATGGCATGTGATTAAGATGTTAGTTGATCGTAGCAAGAGCTTGAGAACTTTATAACTTCAGTGTTCAACCTCTGTGAAAAGAACTTTCGAATGCATAAAGCAATTACTATTGAGAACACTCTACAATTCCTCTTGTTCAAGAGTCACTTTATAAGCCTTCTCTAGCCCCCTTCCCCAGTTAGATTCTACCTTCTTAGTTGTTTACTACATTCCATATAACACCCTCTTTCACATTACTGAACCATATATTCATAACTTCCATCTACTGCATCCAAAATTCATGAGATTCATGACAAGTCATGTGTCATCACGTTGGGTACAACAAATACACTCATGTGCGCCACATAGCATGTTAGGCACCAAACAACTTGTTGGATTCCAGATAACTCGTTGCACAAAATTATGAACTCGCTAGGTGTGAAATTGAATTTTTCTCCTAGGGAGCTCTCTATCTAATCCAATGTTAGGTGCCCTTGTCATCTGTTGGGTGGTTTTGATGGATTGATAATTTTGAGTTTGATATTTGATATTATGAAAATGATTATGTGTTTAGAGGAATGTTTTCTATAATAGATGTTCACTATGAAGAAATAAAAGAATAATTGGATTGAAATATCATGAGAATTGTGTGTAATGTACATGTAAGGTTTTTTCCTAAGGAGGGATACTATATCATATAGTGTTGTGTAAGCATTGAGTAGGAGTACCAAGGGTAAGAACATCCTAATTCTACTAAACTCACAAATTCATATAAAAAATGGAGTTTCGGGGTGAGAATTTAAGGAGGTCCTATGACAGGATTTAGTGCAAAGAGCCTATTTATGACAATGCCATAGTAAACTAACCTTGTCAAAGGAGATTATTAGACTTGGTGAATTCAGTTCGGTCTTGACTTTTTATGCCACACATTAAGACAAGTGCAAGACTACATAGGTACTTGATGAATCATTATTTTGTCATATTCACTTAGCTTTCTATACTATATTTAATTAGTGAATTGTGCTTAGATGTCTATTATTTTCTCGGTTTTGCTATTTGGGTTTAATTTGACCAGTAATTCATATTTTAATTAATTTGAGTTTTTTGAGCTTAATTATTTCCCATTATTATTTTCAGGGCAATTTTGAGATTATATTTTGAGACATAAAGAGAGATGTCACTTCATTTACTATTGTCCATATCAGCATTTGTTTTTATTTTCTTTTGTAATTTTCTTTTTATTAATTTTGGACCAGACTTGGACTTTGAGCCCAATTTTAGAATTAGGCAGAAGCCCATTTAGAGGGGCAAATTTTTGGCCTAGGGTTTTGTACCCAAGAAAGACAATTTCGAATATCACACACTCTCTCGTATTTTATTCTCTCTGAACGTGAACAATACGACTCTGTCTGAGGTTTTTAGAATTTTCGTTTTCTGTTTCATTTTGAAGTTAATTACATTTTCGTTTTTCCAGGTTCAATTTCATTTTACTCTTTCTCGTTTTCATTGAAATGCATTCTATGTTCTTCGTTTTCTTTTTAATGGAAGCTTAAATCAGCTGGGTTGGTAACTAGGGAGATTGCATTGTTTCTTTGAGATTATTGCTGCATATTGAGATTACGCTATTCTTTCCTTTCATCATATTTAATAGGTTTTGTTGCTACAAATTGGGTCTCGCTTAGTGGTTCAGTTTGTGTGTTTGAATCTACCGTTACTTAATCTGTAATACGAAAATATTAAATATATGCATTGTGTTTGCTTAATTTGTTTTTATGAAAATTGTTTTAGTCTCCGCTTAGTTGATTAATTTATGTTGGATTAGGAGTTAGGGGAGCGAATGATTTATTATTAATATGAGATTGGAGGTGTTGCAATCGAACTAATAGCAACCTATTTTTAATCAGTGTTAAATCTACGTTTTTTTGTTTGTTCTATTAATTTTAATTCGAATTATCTCTAACCCCCCCCCACTACGTGTTTGATCCTTGGATGAAACCCAATTTGGTCCTTGAGAGATGATCTCGGTGTCACTTCCTAGTATACTACATTTTAATTGTAAACATGTAATTTGATTGGGTACAACCTCAACATCAAATTTGGTGCAAGGAGCCTATTTATGAATATGTCGTAGTAAACGAAACTTGTCAAAGGAGATTACTAGACCTGATGAATCTTAGGTCGGTCTTGATTTTTTATGTCACACACTAAGATATGTGCAAGACTATATAAGTACTCTACTCAATGCATACGTCTTTCAGAATTGAGTCTAGAGTATGTATGTTTGAAGTCTATAATGTATTTGAATTGGATTGAGGGTGCATAAATAGCATGAGTGTTAGTAAATTATATAGTCTATCAATTTATAGATTTTGGTTGTTAGAAATTATTAATACTTTACCTTTTTTTTAGTTGTTGTTTGTGTTTCTCTTTTGTTGTGATTGTATTATACATGTGAGTAGGTAAGAGTGTAGGTAACAGTGGGACCAAGGATAGTAGACATATGTATATAATGTAATAATCTCTTCTTTTGATGTATAATTAGTTTCCATTTTATTTTGAAAAAGTTTGAAGATGAGGACTACAATTACACAGTATGCATGATGTATGTAGGTTATGTTTTTGTGTGATAAATATCGTTTAATATCATTAGTGTATTGACTCTAAAATAGTTCTATAATATTTTTGCAAATGTTACATTAAATGTGTTAAAGTAATTTTTTTATAGGAAATTTATGTAGAAAATGTAATTATGGTTCGAAAATTTAAGTACGTAAATTTGAATTTTGCAAAGTGAGTGAACGATACTATGATATGAAGAATGAAGACATTAGTGTAGAAAGGGCTTTAGACGTCAGTTATTTTGGGCATTTAACGTCACTTCAAGAACCGACATCATTACGAGTGACGTTAATGGGACATAGATTTTCTGCATATGCAACGTAGTTATAGACGTCGGTTAAGGCCAAAGCTCGATGTCTATAAAGACATCAGACATTACATTAATCGACATCTAAGGGCACCCTAGACGTCGGTTTAATGACACATCCGACGTCTATAAAGTCGTCAAACATTGCATTAACCGAAATCTATGGGCACTCTAGACGTCATTCATTACATTAGCCGACGTTTATGGACACTATAGTCGTTTGTCATTACATTAACCGACATCTATGATCTGTTGTGTTTTGATGTGGTTTTTCTCGTGTCTTTGGGTAGCGTAGTAGCACCTCCTTCCTTTGCTAGTTTCCTCGTAAGAAAAAATTGTGTCTTTTGGATTTCTCATGGCATTTCAACCCAAAGACGAACTTGTGTCATTGCCTAGGTCCACTCCGACCGCCAATGAAAAAAGAATATGGTGAGAATACGGTGTCATCGTATTCTCACCATTTTCTTTTTCAATGGGGGTGGGAATGACACTATGCAATGACCCAGGTTCGTCTTTGGGTTGAAATGCAATGAGATATCCAAAAGACGTAAGTTTTTCTTAGGAGGAAACTAGCAAAGGGAGAAGGTGCACTACGCTACCCAAAGACACAAGAAAAAACTGCACCAAAACACAACAAAAACACATTTTAATTGGTTCAAATAAAAGATAACACATCAAAGATTACTTTAATCGGATTAAAAGCAAGTTTAACCATATTAGAAGAGATTAAATGCACCTGTAAATTCAAAGGAGCGGAGAGAAAAGCAAAGGAAGATGATGAAGTCCGCGAAACTACTGGATTGCAATCTCTGTTTTAAAAAGAAATATGACGTCGGTTGCACACGAGCCCGACGTCTATAATGGAAAAGACGTTGGTGAACTCGCTAATTCAACGTCTTTCTGATTTAAAAATTAATATTCGCAGGGCTTATAGACGTCGACTACTAAGGCCACTAACGTCTATATACGATTATAGACATTAGTGAGGAGGCATCCGACATCTACATGACGGAAAGGAATGACTTTTCACCTGCTTGGCAGACATATAGACGTCGGGTATCTCTTACCTGACATCTGTAGGTCTGACAGGTAGGTGAATAACCATTAATGTCCACCATATAGACGTCAGTTTGGCGGGATCTGACGTTTATATAACGGAAAATAATGACTTTTCACCTGCTCGGTAGACATATAGACGTGGCCTATCTCCCAACCGACGTCTATAGATGTCGGGGCTGCCCTAACTGACGTTTATATGTATGACAGGTAGGTGAATAGCCATTAATTTCCGCCATATAGACGTCAGGGCCCTGTCCAACTGACGTCTATAAGAAATGACTTTTCACCCACCTATCAGACATATAGATGTCAGTTAGGACAACCCCGATATATAAAAGACTATACACATCAGGGCATCTCCTAACTGACGTCTATATGGTCATCTTATTTACGAAAATGCCAGCAGTCATCAACATACGTCGAGCTTACCCCTAACCGACGTGTAAGGGGTGACGTTAATCAGCGTTTTTGCACTAGTGAGAATGAAGAATGAAGAATGCATGTTGAATGATTGTGAAAATTAATCCTAAACCATAGAGTTTTGTTTATGAATTTTGAAATAGTTAGATTAAGTATAAAAGGTTGAAATAGAACTATATATATTGTTTTAATTTTAATATTAAATAGAAAAATTAGATTCTAGTTGATGGAATTATATTATATGTTAAATTGTAAGATTATTGAGAATAAAAGTGGTTTTTGTGATTTGAATGATCAATTTAAGTTGAAATGATTGGTTGGAGTTGATAACGGTCTAAAAACCGTTATTTTCATACTTAAATTTGATATCAAAACACACCCTTTATGGCTTAGAATGAGCTTAAAATCAAGTAAAATACTTAGTTGAGTCATGAGAGAGTCAAAAGTTGGTTTTAGAGATATTATGCTTGTCATGAGAGAGTCAAAGGGACCGCTAAGCGTCAGAATGACCCGTTGAGCGTCCAGGACGATTAGGGGCAAACCGCTCAGCGGTAAAACTAACCGCTGAGCGGTCCAACAGCTAAAGGGGAGACCGCTCAGCGGTTTACTTAGGCGCCTGAGTGGCTGTCTATTTTTATTAGCTCGGATTCTGTAATCTTTCTGTTATCTTTTTGGTCTATAAATAGACCCAGTACGATTCACAACATAATCTTTTGGCAGAGAGAAACATCCAGACCTGTTCTACACACCTTGGAGGAGGTTCCTTGGATGCTTAGGCTTCAATCTACCAGGTTTAGGGTTATTTCTTCCATTCTTTCATTATATTTCATCTAGATTCACCATGATTATGGTGAACTAAACCCTAGGTTGTTGGGGAACAATGTAATCTTTTGAAACGCTCTTATATCAAAATTCTTATCTTCTTTATATCATTGCATATGCTTATCTTTAGCAATTGTTGGGTTCCTTACATTTGCTTAATGATTTTATCGTTTAACTCATTCGGTAAATGTTGTTTGTCTTTATTGATACGGGAACGTACAGTAATGTCATGAACTGGGGGGAATTCCTTGATTATGCTAATACCTCCTAGGAATAGGGGTAGGACGATCAATTGTATTTTGCTTTTGTTCATCATGCATTCTTAGTTACTAGAGGAGGCTAGGAATAGCAAGCCGATAATTAGTAATAGGCTCTTTTCGCCAAGGAATTGGGTTAAGGGTAGACCAAGGAAGTTTGCATGACAATATGATAAATAAGAGAATTAGATAAGAAAAGTAGATATAAGAGGGTGAATAAGATGGAATTGTAAACCCGAACAACTCCATTCATTCATAGTTTCTTTTAGCCAATTGATTCATTGCATCTTACATGTTTACTTTTGTCTTGCATACAAAACCTAAAATTTAATTCTTTTCTCAAGTCTTATGCGATTGGTTTACATGAAACTTAAGATCTAAGAGTCCTTTGGGAAACGATACTTGGACTTACCCATTTTATATTACTTGATAACGATCTGGTACACTTGTCAGGGACTTAACAAATTTTTGGCCCCGTTGCCGGGGACTCGTGGTTTAACTTATCTAGTAGTGTAAACTGATTAAATTTGACTTGATTGTATATTTTGTTTTTATCTTTTTATTTATTTTTATATATAAAAAAGTGCTACTGGGGTTTGTGTTTCTTGTGCATGCAGCAGGAGACTAGACATACTAGGAGCAAGAAAAATACGCAACCTCTTCTTGAAGGCTTAAGTGAGACAAGGGGAAGAAGGAGAGTCAGACGCCTATCTAGGGATTTGTTTCCTTCTCCTGACAGATTACTATCACCTTCACCAGTTCGAAGAGTAGAGGAGAAAGCTGAACATACTCCTCCAAGACGCACTCTTGCAGACCAATCTAATGCTATTGGCCATTTCCATTTTAACAGCATAGCCATGCTTACGGATCAAACGACTAACATGGTGATGAATCCAGCGCTTATACACCTGGTGCAAAGCAACCAGTTTCACGGCTTGTCAAATGAGAACCCATATGACCATTTGACAACGTTTAGTGAAATCTGCAATACTATGAAGATGGCAAGTGTATCAGACAAAAGAGTAAAGCTTAGCTTGTTCCCATTCTCATTGGGAGGCAATGCTAAGACGTGTCTTAATTCCTTTCCTGAAGGGACGTTCACTACATGGGAGACTATGGCAACCAAGTTTGTCAATAAATATTTTCCACAGTCTAAAGTTACTCAGGGAAGACTGAAGATTTCATCATTCAAGCAAGGCATGGAAGAGACTCTAGGTCAAGCATGGGAAAGATTCAAAGGCCTACTCAGGAAGACACCAGTCCACGGGTTTGACAAGACAACCCTAGTTCTTGCTTACCTAGGTGGTCTGAACATGCAGTCTAAGATGATGTTGGATGCCTCAGCTGGAGGTGATATCAAACAGAAGACTGAAGATGAAGCCTATGACTTGATAGAGAGTATGGCAGCTAATGAGCAAGAAGCATTTAGTGAAAGGGGCACACCTATACAAAAGAGAGGAGTCTTGAACTTGCCTACAGATGATGCCATGCTAGCTCAGAATCATCTTTTGACCCAAAAGCTAGATACATTAACAAAGATCCTCTCACAACTTCCAAAGGAGATTCGTAATGTCTCCCAAACGCAGCAGCTATGTGATTTCTGTGGTGGTGACCACATCAATGGTCAATGTGTTGTACTAGAGGAGATGCAGCATGAAGCAAATTACATGGGAAATCAGTACCAGTATAGGCAGGGGAACTTCAACCAAGGCAATTCTAGCCAAGGTTGGAAGAACCATCCTAGTATTGGTCAGGCACAAAATAACCCATCAGGACAAACAGGAGGCTTCAGGCAGCAGCAACCTTCACCTATGTGGCAGCAGGTTACTCATCTAACGGAGTTTGTCAAAGACCTAAATGATAGATTTGACAAATTCTTGAAGTTTTACGAGTCCAATCATGCAAGTGACAAAGCTAGTTTCAGATCACTGGAGATGCAAATTGGACAGCTGTCAAAAAGGGTAGAAACCACTGAGAAGAACCAATTTAGGGCTAACACTAATGTTAACCCTAAAGAGGAATGCAAAGTTGTTGTCACCAGGAGTGAAAGAAAAGTTGAAAGGGAAGTTGTGGAGATTGGAAGCAGTGATGAGGAAGAGGAGGAAAGAGAAATCATTGAGATAAGCAACAGTGAAGGTGAGGAAGAAGAGGAAGAAAGATTTAGTCACAATGGGCATAACAAAGAAACTTATAACCAAGTGACTGTGGTGCCTTCAGTAATTCAACAGATTCCTGCAAGGATGAAATATTATCTTGAAGAATTATCCGCCTAAGGTAAAAGATCCAGGTTGTTTGACTCTCTCATGTGTTGTGAATGATTTTGATGTAGGTAGAGCAATGATAGACTCTGGATCTAGCATTAATATGATGCCCAAGCGTTTCTTGAGAAAAATTGGAGGGTTAACATTAAAACCGTCTAATCTCACTGTGACGGTAGCGGATGGTTCCACTAAAAAGCCACTTGGTATGGTGGAAAATGTGGTTGTGCGTGTGGAGTAGTTGGAATTTTAGTGGACTTTATAGTCATGGGCATGGAAGATGAAGAAAGGATTCCAATGATTCTTGGAAGACCTTTCATGGCTACTTTGAAGATGCTTATCAGTGTCCATGATGGAAGAATCCTGATGAGGGACAAAGAGAATGTGCTCTTGCACACTGGCTCTAAAGAAAACAATGTTAGAGTAAAGAAAAGAGCCAGACATAGAAGGTCCAGAAGAGAAGCTGCATCAGATGATAGCACAATAGGTACCAATTCTAACAGTTGTAATGTTTTACAGGTACCTAAAGAGGAGGAGGTTGATAAAGGAGAGATAATCCACTCTGAAGATACACCACTTCCACGAGGTTCACAGGTAAGATTCAAGAATCGGAAGTGGATTGCTAACAAGATCAAAGAAGATGGCAAGGTGGAGATCAGAAGACCATATATTAAAGCCATCAGAAGAGTGGATAGAAGACAACTGATGAGTTGGGTAGATGAAGACCCCAACCGGAATGGAAATACTTGATTATATTTGATTTAATCCCATTTTGTGTAAAACATTTTTATTTTTAGGTTTATTTGATTTTGGACATGTAACTTATTGGATTTTTGAACACTTTTGGGTAGCATCTACTGAGGGATGCTAAAAATCTTATGTATCTACTGAAGGATACAGGTAGGCACACCTATTGAAGGGTGTTGGAAGGATAAGGACTTACTGATGAGCGCTACCTGGGAGGCAACCCAGTTGATTATATCTGTTTTTAAGTCTGTGTTAAGTGCATTGCATGTGTGAATGTTACATCAGAGATAGGAAAGGCATATGATTGAAAAATTGAAGGTTGAAATCGAGTGCTACAGGGTGAGATTGCTCAAAAGCAAGCAAAGAAGAAGAAGAGAAAATTACCACAAACCGTTGAGCGGTCCATTTGACCACTGAGCGGTTGCGGCGTGTTTTGGGCTTGGGCTTTCTTAAAGCTGAGCAGTTTTTTAGGTTTTCACTTTCAAACTTCTTCTTTGCAGTTCTCCTGAGCGGTCTCCCTAAGCCCTAACACTCCTCTTTCACTTTCAAGAGCTTTTTAGAAAGATTTCCCCACTTTCTCATCTCCCACTCACCAAAATCTCACTTTTCCACCATTATTTTGTTAAAGTTTGGGGTTTTGGGTTGAGGGTTTTGCATTGGAGAGGACATTCATTATCAATTTTAGCAAGCATTCAAAGTCTACACTCAAGTAAGTGTGCAATTTCAATTTCTAGGGTTTTTATTTAGAATTTGTTGAAGAACATGCTTAGGAACATGATAAGTTAGGGCTTCTTATTTCTATGCATGATTTGATGAAATAGAATCTATTTGAATTGATTGAATTGCATAAAATTGATCTGGAATGGTAAAATAGGTGTTAGAGTGGAGATTAGGACCTTTAAAATGGGATTTTTGAAAAACCCAGTTGAAAACCGCTGAGCGGTCTCCTTGACCGCTGAGCGGAATTCATCTGATTTAGGGCTTTTGGGTTTTGGATGCTTGGACGCTAAGGGGCCCTGTTTTTCCCTCATTATTGGACTATGTGTGTTCTGGACATTGAATTGATGATGTACTAACCTTTAATGATGTTTATGTGATGTTACTAAAGTTATTTGATACAGGAATGTCTATCTCAAGGAGAGTGAAGATTTTGGGCAACAAGAGAAAGGAGCCAAAGAGACCAAGAAGATATTATTCTTCTAGGTTCCTCTCTGAGAAGCATGAGGAGCATTATGCTACTGTCCAGGAGAGTCGTTTACTGATGGAGAGGAAGGCTATGTACATCCCTGACCTAGCTCCAGAGTTTGGACTGGAGATTGAAAAGCGAGGCTGGGAAAGACTGACCACATATCCTGCACAAGCTAGCATTGAGCTGGTGAAGGAATTTTATGCCAACGCCCTAACTAGAGGAGGAGTATCTGCTGGAAGGTACATGAGCTACGTGAGGGGGAAGTTGATCAGATACAACCCTGACACCATCAACACCTACCTGGGGACTGAGTGGCCAGGAGAGCAGTGTAGGTATGCTGCTATTCTAGGGGAGCACAAGGATTACAAAGACATTGAGAAAGTGATGTGTATCCCTGGGGGACACTTTCAGAGGAACCTTAATGGAGCGCCAGTCAACATCCTTAGGGTAGATTTGGCTCCCCTAGCCAAGTACTGGATGGCATTCACTCATGCCAACATACAGCCATGCTCTCATGTCTCCGACATCACGATGCATCGGATTCTTGTCATCTACTGCATGCTGAGGCAGATGGATGTTAACGTTGGCAAGATTATCGCCGATGAGATTCAGAGTTGCGCTACCACTGTGAGTAGCAGGACACCACTGGGACATCCGTCCCTGATCACATACTTGTGCCAGCTGGCTGGAGTGGATACTGTAGTTCCACCTTATGAGAGGCCGAGGAGGGTTATTGATGCCTATTATTACCATCAGTACTGTAGAGGTGATGAGCCAGTCGGAACAGTTCCTAGGAGACGTCCTAGAAGGGCAGCAACACAACAGGAGGACGTACCTGCAGATGCACCGGCACAACATGTTGATCCTTTCCAGATGAGGGATATGTATATGTCCATGATGGAGGCGAGGATGGAGTCTCTCCGTAGAGGGCAGGTGGCCACTACTAAGATGATTATAGGACTGTACGATACGCCACCAGTGCACATGTGGACTATGGATGAGTTTCATAGTGTGATGGCTTGGCCTCAGGAGCAGGCACAAGGCAGTAGGTCTGGAACAGTTGGAGCATCAGATATAGATGAAAATGATGATGATTTTGAGGATGCTCAGGAGGGGGATGAGTATGACTCGAATGATGACTTGCATTGAGGGCATCTACTGATGGATGCCAGTACTTGGACAGGGGTTTTTTTTTTTCTTTTGTACTTTGAATTTGTAGTATAGGAGAATTTTATCTTTGTGTCTATCCTTGGCTTGTACACTGATTCTGATGGTGGTTTGATTATTACATGATGAGTTATTCACTGATGATGATTGATTGTGGATGTTGATTGAGAATGGTGTATGCTGATATTCAGGTGAATGGTTCACTAACTGTGTGAATAGATGTGTAAGTGGTTTATGATTGTGATTGTGATGTTAAGCATGATACATGAATAATAAGTGAGAAAGCATGTTTTGTGAGGTATTGAGCTCCAGAGTTTTCATTGATATATGTACTGTTCACAGGGAATCATGAATGATATTGCCTTAGTCTTGATAATTGATTGAATAGCATATTTATGTTATATGATCAAGGCCATGCTTGGAAGCCCTCACTTAGCCAAATTTTCACCCAAAGTGTTTTAAATGATATACCCTTTTTGAACCTTGGCCTTAAATAGGATGAAAACCCTTGTTTGAATTGATTTACCTTGAGTTGGGTTGAGAATAATTGTATATGTTGAAAAGGTTCAAGTTTGGGGTTGTATTGGGAAAGTTGAAAGGCAAAAGAAAAGCATTGAGCTCAAAATTTGAAAAAGAAAAATGCATGAGAAAAATAAAGGAAAAGAAGAAAAGAAAAAGCATGTAAAGTGAGCTCAATGTAAAAATAAAAGAAAAGGGAAGAAGTTGGGAATGAGTGAGATTGGTTAAAAATAGAATGTGCTTGAACTTTGAATGATAATATAGATCTCTTAACTCAAGGATTTTGTATTCCAGAAAACCCAAATTTTCTTGATAGCCCAGCCTCATTACAAGCCTTGAAAAAGTCCTTGTGATGACATTTGGATGTGAGGATTTTTATTGTTTTAGATGAATGACAATATTGTTTTATGTGACTTGTGAACAATAGAGAGTAGAGTGACCTCCTAAACACTTGAGTGATTGAGCGAAACACTTGCTTGGTGAGAATTGTTGAAATCCATGTTTACATCTATGCTTAGTGGATTGATCATTCATGAACAAAACATCTGTTGGAAAAGAGTTGATTATGTGAACTGAATTGGATTGAAAGCATGCATGCATCTTTATAGGATTCCATTGAAAATATGAATTGTATAATAACTTGTTGTGAGAAAAAGGAATTTTGAAAAGTGTTGAACTATTTATTGAAGAAGTGGAAAGCCAAGTTTTGTCTTGTTTGCTTGAGGACAAGCAAAGTTATAAGTTTGGGGTTGTGATAGCGGTCTAAAAACCGTTATTTTCATACTTAAATTTGATATCAAAACACACCCTTTATGGCTTAGAATGAGCTTAAAATCAAGTAAAACACTTAGTTGAGTCATGAGAGAGTCAAAAGTTGGTTTTAGAGATATTATGCTTGTTTTTACATTGTTTTGCAGGGTTTTGATAAGAATTGAAGAAGGAAGTAAATCAAGGTGGACTTAGACTCGTGAAAAATGAAGAAAAAGGATGAAAAGAAGAGTCAAAGGGACTGCTGAGCGTCAGAATGGACCGTTGAGCGTCCAGGACGATTAGGGGCAAACCGTTCAGCGGTAAAACTGACCATTGAGCGGTCCAACGGCTAAAGGGGAAACCGTTGAAAGGTTTACTTAGGCGCCTGAGCGGTTGTCTATTTTTATTAGCTCGGATTCTGTAATCTTTCTATTATCTTTTTGGTCTATAAATAGACCACGTGCGATTCAAAACATAATCTTTTGGCAGAGAGAAACATCCAGAGCTATTCCACACACCTTGGAGGAGGTTCCTTGGATGCTTAGGCTCCAATCTACCAAGTTTAGGGTTATTTCTTCCATTCTCTTATTATATTTTATCTAGATTCACCATGATTATGGTGAACTAAACCCTAGGTTGTTGGGGAATAATGTAATCTTTTGAAACTCTTTTATATCAAAATTATTATCTTCTTTATATGCTTGCATATGCTTATCTTTATCAATTGTTGGGTTCCTTACCTTTGCTTAATGCTTTTATCGTTTAACTGATTCGATAAATGTTGTTTGTCTTTATTGATACGGGAACGTACAGTAATGTCATGAATTGGGGGGAATTCCTTGATTACGCTAATACCGCTTAGGAATAGGGGTAGGACGATCAATTGTATTTTGCTTATGTTTATCATGCATTATTAGTTACTAGGGGAGGCTAGGAATAGCAAGCCGGTAATTAGTAATAGGCTCTTTTCGCCAAAGAATTGGGTTAAGGGTAGACCAAGAAAGTTTTCATGACAATATGATAAATAAGTGAATTAGATAAGAAAAGTAGATATAAGAGGGTGGATAAGATGAAATTGTAAATCCCAATAACTCCATTCATTCATAGTTTCTTTTAGCCAATTGATTCACTGCATCTTGCATGTTTACTTTTGTCTTGCATACAAAACCTAAAATTTAATTCTTTTCTCAAGTCTTATGCGATTGGTTTACATGAAAGTTAAGGCCTAAGAGTCCTTTGGGAAACGATACTTGGACTTACCCATTTTATATTACTTGATAAGGATCTGATACACTTGTCAGGGACTTAACATGAGTTAATTTTAAAATTTTATAGAAAACCAAATCCTGCATGAATTTACAATTATATTCAAAAAGTTAACATTACTCTCATTAGTTTTATACATTGCAATTTTTTCATCATAATTTCATGAATTTAATCAATAGATTAAGATTTTCTTGGTCAACTTAAGCCCAAAAATATTTAGAGAAAAATCTAACAAAATATATACCCTTTTTTGAGTCATTTAAAAAGTTCATAATTGATTTTTTTTATTATCTTTTTAAAAAAATAAAATAGTTCTTATTCACATTTTAAATTTACTTTAATAGATCTATAAGCATACTTTGTGAATATTAAATTTATTGTTTATTAAACTTTTATATATATATATATATATATGGAAGGTACAAAATTTGAGATCACGTGTATGAAAATAAGTGTGACTCATTAGTTGAAAATGTATATTAAGTAATTGAACCTAAAGGAGATATTTTAGTTTTTTCAAATATTTAAAAATGACTTAATTAGAAAAAAAAAATACCACTGTGGGTAGAGCACAGTCTCAAAATAGGCCATCTAGCCTGACCCACTGTGGGTAGAGCACTTAGTGAGTCAATCTAATTTAGCTCATTTATTAGCGAAAAAAAAAATTCAAACTCGATTTGATTCATTACGGATTGGTGAGTTAAACGGATTGGTTCGTTAAACGGATTGGTTCACTAGCTCACTTAAATACAACTTTTTTTTAATAAAAAAATTACAACTTTTTTGTCATTCAAATTTAAATAATTTCACTCTAAAATTATGTTAAACTCCAAAGATAATTCAAAATAAAAAATTAGTATACAACTCAAATGTAATCCAAAAGCAAACCCAAAAAGCAAATAAATAAGTTTATAATATTGATAATTTTTGTATCATTTATAAGATTAGAGTCTTGAATGGATAAATTTATAATATTTTGCTCTCTTGAAACATTTTTTTTCTTTATTCCTATTTACAATACAATAAAAAAAATGTTAACTAATAATATTAAAACACAAAATAATAAATAATTAAATTAAACTAGGTGGGTTGGTGAGTCAACCCGGCTACTACAGGTTCAACCCAGATGAGCCGGGTTGAAAATTCACTCGTATAAAAAAATTTTATTTTTTAAACCTAACCCGATTCGAACCCGTGATTGGCTCATGTAACCCATTTTGACAGCACTACCATTAAACATACAAATGCACAAATATATATATATATATATATATATATATATATAT
>NW_014543119.1:340452-385606 GCF_000741045.1 Vigna radiata var. radiata | reverse complement strand
TATATATATATATATATATATATATATATATATTATGAAATTTTTCTAAAAGAACCTAACTTAGCATATCTAACAAGTGCTAACTTAAACTACACATTTTGATTACATTTTCATAACATAACTTAAAATAAATCTAGAACTTCATTGGTTCTCCTCAATATCACATGTACATCATATGCTCACATATGATATACAACTATCCCAAGCGATGATTACAACACCACAATAAAGAAAAGGATAAACTAGGGTAAATTAAGTAATACCACATAATACCAACTTCATCATTAATAAAAAAAATTAACATTTTCATAAAAGGCTTAATACCTCTTTTGATCCCTCGAAAGAGGGGTTGTGTTCAAAATAGTCCAACCTTTTGTAAAAAATAATAATTGATCCAAACTTTTAAAAAAAGGTTCAAGTTAATCCTTTTTGCTTACAACGTTAAAAATTAAACAGAGCAGCTGCCCCCTGGACAAAACTTAATGACGTGTCTAGTTTATGTTATTGCGTGGCAGTTGCTTGGTAGTGAGGTTAAAATTGTGACAAAAAGATAGATTATGTAGCATTTTTTTTGGCAGAGATTAAAAAAGAGGGTTTAGGGTTTGTGACGAGATAGGAATTGTTTCTTCCCAGGGGTGTTCTTCTTATTCCAATATATGGAGCAAAGGAACTTCGTGTTCGTCCCATGGTGGTGGTTGGAGGGGAGGTGGGTTAATTCCTATTTGTTATTGTGGTGATATTGTTGTAACCAAAGTCGCGAGAACTACAAAAAATGTTGGCAGAAGTTTTTGGGGATGTCCTCATTACAAGGTTTTAAGTATACTGTTGTCAGTTTATGTTCCCTTCACTTTATGCATTTGTTGATAGATTCCCTGACTTGGTGAATAACAAGGTGGTTGTTCAAGTGGGAGCTCATTTAACTTTTTCAAATGGTGTTCCGAAGAAGACATTGATGAAAAAGATTGTACAATTGGGAGGCACAGAAGGAGGATTAGTGATCTGGAAAATTTAGTGAAGGGTTTTCCGAAAAAGATGGAATTGTTAGTTGTAGCTTTGTTTCTTTCTATTGCACTGAACCTTGTGATTTTGAGGTTCTATTTAGGTTTATGTTGTTAAGTAGGCAAAGCGGGTGTGTGATTGTATGTTTTGTTGACGTTGATGTAATGTATTGAATGCTTGTTCAAAGTAGGTTCGTAATGTGTAGGTCAGTGTATACCTTTTGGTGTTTTGGTTCAATCATGCAATGTAGTATGTACTGTTATCACCCTGACAAGTGTACCAGATCGTATCAAGTAATAATAGACAGTAAGTCCAAATATCATTTCCCAAGGGACTCTGTGGCCTAAACGTTCATGTGAATTAATCGCATATTACTTGAAGGAATAATCAATTGATGTTGTAATGCAAAAACGAAATTAAACATGTAAACGCAAAACCTGAATCAATTGACAGATAAAGATATGAATGAATGGAGTTGCTGGGGTTTACGGTTGCATCCTGATCCACCCTCCTATATCTATTATTCCTATTATATTCAACTTTATTATCAATGTTCATGCAACTTTCTAATTTACTTTAAACCCAATCTCTCGACGAAAAGAGCTTATTATCATAATTACTAGTATACCATCTCTAGTCTCCCTACCAATTACTAATGCATTAATGATAGAAGCTTAAAGCAATTTACCGTCCTATTCCTATCTCTAGGCAATATTTCATAATCAAGAGAATTCTTCTCAGTTCTAGACTTCCCCGTACGTCCCCATATCGACAAAATCAAAGATCATGACACTGAATGAGTTAAACAATGCAAGCTTTAAAGTACAGAGAAGAAAACCCAAACTATTGATAATACAAGTATATGAATAAAATATGAATTTCAATATAAGAGAGTTTCACAAAGATTCGTTCCCCAACAACAAAGGGTTTAGTTTACCATTGACATGGTGAAACTATATGGATTTAATGGAAAGAATGGAAGAATAAACCCTAGAATTGGAGCTTTCACATCCAAAAGCCACCTCCAAGGAGTGTATAACGTGTTATGTCGTCTTTCTCTGCCAAAAGATTACCCTAGAATAGCTCAGCGGTAGGCACGATTCTTCATTCACCCCTCAACACTGGCGCTTAAGCGTCTAATCATAAGTCTTCCACAAGGCTGGTGCTCAGTGCTGAAATTGGCGCTGAGTGGTGAGTGTGATTCCTCTTTTGCACCTTTTTTCATCCTTTCTTGAGTCCAACTCCTTCCTACTTCACTTTCCATCCTTCAATTCTCATTAAATCCTGTCAAAACAATGTAAAACCAAGCATAATATCTCTAAAACCACCTTTGACTCTCTTGTAACCTAACTTAAGTGTTTTGCATGATTTTAAGCTTATTCTAAGTCATAAAGAGTGTGTTTTGATATCAATTTCGAGTATAAAAATAACGGTTTTTAGACCGTTATCATGTACCCTTGTCTATTTTATTGACTTTAATTCAGTGTTTTATGTTCGAATAAGTCTCTCATTTGGTTTAAAAATATTCACAATGGTCCGAGATTTAACTTTAAATTGTTAATTATAGTCCTTATTGTATATAATGATGACATGGCTGTTAGCATAACATTATGACAGATTAATGCATCAAAGTACTTTCTGTAATTAAAGGACATAAATTTTAATTAAAGGACATAAGTAGGTTTGAGGTGGTTGGGGACTTAGAGGTTGTGATGGTATAGGGGATTGGCTTTTTGGTGGTGCCTGTGATGGTATAAGAGATTGGGTACTTGGTGATGCCTGTGATGATTGAGATTCTACTGTTTGGTCTGATGTTTCCGCTGGTTTGGGACGTAAAGGGCAGTTGTTTTTGTTGTGGCCCCTCGGACGACAAATGCTACATTTCTTTCTGTGCCCACCAACACACATTTAGATGTCATCTTTAGTTACCTCCCATGGCTCCAACCTCTTTTTTTTCTTTGTCTCTCAGGAAACTTCCTCTTAACTGGTGGTAGTACATCAGGGAAGGTTGTTCTTTCCCATGCAAGTGGCCATTGACTGGAAAAATTATGGATGCATACACCTCTTCATATGTGGATCTTCTAAAGTAAGTAGGTATAAAATATTCTAGGTCTAAACTTGAGTAGTTAATTGTTGCAATTGCATGACAGCATGGGATGACACTGATTATCCACTTTCTGCAGCTACAGTCTTTAGTGTTCAGGTCCACTCTGAACTTGTTGTCAATGGCTGAAGTGTGGCTAACCTCAAAAATCTTTCTCGCAGACCAACTGAAATAAATAAATCACGTCAACAATGAAGATAAATGACAAATGTATATGAATGTAAATGAGAATATTACCTTGGGACCCAGAATCTTGATAAATAAGATTCGTTTTGAAGTCTTTTTTTTTTCATTGGGCATATTGTGAAATTCATAGATGCCACCTTGCTTCTGTTGGTGGCCCATTGTTTCATGCGATAAACTTTGATTTCCCAGTTCTAGATTTCCTCGTACGACCCCGTATCGGCAAAATTAAAGATCATGACACCGAATGAGTTAAACGATGCAAGCTTTATACCACAAAGAAGAAAACCAACACTATTGATAATAAAATCATATGAATAAAATAAAAAATTTGATACAAGAGAGTTTCAAAAGGATTACATCGTTCCCCAACAACAAAGGGTTTAGTTTACCATGGACATGGTGAAACTAGATGGAATTAATGGAAAAAATGAAAGAATAAACCCTAGAATTGGTAAATTGGAGCCTTAGCATCCAAAAGCCACCTCCAAGGAGTGTAGAAGGTGCTCTGACGTCTCTCTCTGCCAAAAGATACCTCTCTGATGCGTTCTGGGTCTATTTATAATACAAAAAAATAACAGAGTTTTGGCCCAGACCCATAAGTTAGGTGCCCAGTGCTCATTTCACCGCTAAGCGATGGACTTCAGTATCGCAAGACGCTCAACAGTCAATCCTGTCGCTCAGCGGTAGGCAATTCTTCTTTTCTCCCCTAAGTGTCGCCGCTCAAGCCTCAGACAGTGACATCCTTCACGAAGCTGCCGCTCAGCGCTTGATATAGCGTTAAGCGGTGGACGTGACTACTTCTTTGCATCTTTTCTCATCCTTTCTTGAGTCTAAGTCCTTCCTTCTTCTCTTCCATCATTCAATTCTCATCAAATCCTGTCAAAACAATGTAAAAACAAGCATAATATCTCTAAAACTACTTTTGACTCTCTTGAAACCAAACTAAAGTGTTTTGCATGATTCTAAGCTCATTCTAAGCCATAAAGGGTGTGATTTGATATCAATTTCAAGTATAAAATCACAATTTTTAGACCGTTATCACAACCGCAAACTTAGAACTTTGCTTGCCGTCAAGCAAACAAAACAAAACTTAGCCTTCCACCTATCATCAAAATGGTTCAACACTTTCAAAACTCATTCTTTCATAATAAGTAACTTCTCAATTCAGCTCTTCAATGGAATCTAATCAAGATGCATACATGCTTCAATTCATTCTAGTTCCCATATTGTTCACATAATCACATACTCTCCAACAGATGATAATTCTATGAATGATCAATCCACTAAGCACATATGTAATCATGAAATTCATCAATCTTTTCCAAACAAAGTGTTTCACTCAATCACTCAAGTGTTTCAGGAGGTTACTCTTCCCTCAACTATTCACATGTCACATGAAACAAAATTGACTTTCATCTACTACAATCAACATTCTCACACACAAATGCCATCACAAGGACTTTTTCAAGGCTTATAATGTGGTTGGGTTCACAAGAAACATTGGTTTTTCAGATCACAAAATCCTTGAGTTAAGAAAATTATTCAACATTCATAGTTCAAGCACCAACTCTCTTTCAACCAATCTACTCATTCCCAACTTTTCCCTTTTTTTCTTTACTTTTACAATGAGCTTTTCTTTCATGCTTTTCTTTTCTTTTCTTTCCTATTTTCTTTCATACTTTTTCTTTGCCTTTTAATTCCCCAACAACCCCAAACTTGAACCTTTATCAATACCATTTAATTATTCTCAACTCAACTCAAGGTAAAGATTTTTCTCGAAAGGTTTTTCAAAGTGTTTCAGGCTAACGTTCAAAAAGGGTAGAACACATGGTTCTCTTTACTTTGGGCGAAAATATGGCTAACTAAGGGCTTCCAAAGATGACCTTGATTATATGACATAATTATGTAATTCAATCAATCATAAAGACTCGGACAATATCATTCATGCTTTCAAATGAATAGCAAATATATCAACAAGCACTCTGGAGCTTAAAACCTCACACAACTATGCTCACTTAACATCTCAAATATCAATCATACTTCCTGCTTAACATCATAACCACAATCATAACTCATTACGCATATGTTCACACAGCTTGTGAACAATTCACTTGTATATAAGCATGTAAAGCAACCTCAATCATCCACATCAAGCATCATCAAGGGCACTCATCATGCAATAAAAAAAGTCAAACCATAATCAGAAAAGGTGTTCAGGCAAGTACAGACATACCTACACTACTCAACAAAATTCATCCTAATCTAGAAATTCAAAATACAACTGAAAAAGAAAGATAAACCATGTTCTACTGCAATGACATCCATCAGTAGATGCCCTATCAGCCCATGTTGTCGTCTGAATCCTCATCGTCTTTAGCCTCTACATCCTCAAAGTCGTCATCCTCCTTATCATCTTCGTCCATAGCTGGAGCTTCAGCTGCTCCATCTCCACTCCTCTATACAAGGCATTAGTATGAAAATCCTTCACCACTTAAATGTTAGCTGGTGCAGGGTACGTGGCCAGCTTCTCCCAGTTTCTATTCTCTAGCTCTGCACCAAACTGAGGAGCCAAGTCTCAAATCCATATGGCCTTTCTCTCCATCAGCAATCGCCTTTCTTGCACAATGAGAAAGTGTTCCTCATGTTTCCTAGAGAGGAACCTATGAGAATAAAATCTCTGTGGCCTCTCTTGCTCCTTTCTCTTGTTTGTTGTGGTCTTTACTCTCTTTGAAGATGATGATGTCATTCCTACATCAAATACAATAACAAACAACCAAGAAATTCATCATCAAAGGTTAGCAAACCATCAAAAACATATTTTTCCAGCACTGTCCCGCGTTGAGGGCAAAACATGGCCCATCAGCGCCACCTACATCTTCAAAATAAGGCAAAAACAAAATCTGCCGCCCACCGCTCAGCGTTAGCTGACCGCTCAGCGATGGTGACGGGAATTTTTCAAACTCCATGCCTAACTATCTTTAATCTCCACCCAATCACAAATTCCTTAGTTCCAGACCACAATCATGCAATTTAATCGATCCAAAATGTTTCTATTTAATCAAATCATGCATAGAAATCAAAAGCTCTAATTTCATGTTTCTACACATGTTCTTCATCAAATCTCAATTCCAGAAACCCTAAGACTGAAATTTCATGACTTACTTGAGTGGAGATACTCTAGATGCTTGCAAATGCTCTTTGAATGATGATGGATGCTCCCCCAAGGTAATGCTCTCACCAAAAACTCCAAACTTTGTCAAAGGAATGGTGAAAAACTGAAGAACTATGGAGTTTTAGTGAGTGGGTGATAGGAAAAGGGGAGGAAAGCCTTTAGAAAGCTCTTGAAAGTGAAAGCAAAGAGTGAAGGTCTGTAGAGAACGCTTGGGCGAGCCATAAGGGATACTTAAAAGTGTGCAGATGAGCCTCCAACACTAAGCCTTTTAAAAGCCCAGATTGTAGTCTGTGACGCCACCCCTCAGTGTTGGGTTACCGCTGAGCAGTGGGCGATAAAATTTTTTTTCCCCTTTTTGGCTTGCCTTCACGTTTTAAGACCTATAACACTTGATTTCAACTCTAAATTTTCAATTTTATGCACTTCCCCTCTCACATGCAACACTCAAATCCTAAAATGCAACTAAAACAGAGTTTCGAATAAAAAATAAAGACAATAATCAACTGGGTTGCCTCTCAGGTAGCGCTTGTTTAACGTCACGACCATGACCCAAACGTTTCTAGCACTTGTCAGTAAGTGCTTCCCAACACCCTTCAGTAGGTGTTCTTACCTATATCCTTCAGTAGATACATAAATAATTAGCATTCCTCAGTAGATGCTACCCAATCAAAATAGTTTAAAAATCCCAAAAATTACAAGTCCAAATAATTCAAAATAAAAAAAATGTTCAACAATTACTGGGGTGCCTCCTAGTGAGCTCACGTCTTCTCTTTCATGTTGATGCCTTCATCACACCAACTCATCAATTGCCTTCTATCCACCCTCTTGACTCTTCTGAAGTATGGATCTTCATGTTAAATATAGTGAAAATTATATATTGGAATTAATCCTTTGTGCTAAATACACACATAGGGTTCTCTATTTATAATAGAAGAAATATGGGCTAAGCCCAAATACAAATGAATATGTAAGAATAAAATAAAATAAAATAAGAACAATGTTTCCCTAATAAACATATAGGGACTATATTTCCCTAATTAACATAAACAGAATATAAACTAAATATAATATCTCTAACACTCCCCCTCAAGCTGGAGCATACAGATTGTATGAACCAAGCTTGGAATAAATAAACTTAATTTGAAATATATGATCTGTCTTCAAGAGTGTGCGGCAAACAGATGCGCAATCACATGTCGACGAACAACTAACAGCAATTTATGGACAGTAGTGGACAACTGCGAAACTTCAAATAGCACCGTGAAACTTCAAGTAGGATGACTTTGACAAAGGAGAACAATGACAAACTCCAGGGACTAGATTGTCATCAAGTAAGGATGGAGCTTGCATCAAAACTACAAGGACTACCATCACTAACTGATGGGGCCTGTAGTGGCTAAAAGCGACAAAACGACAGGGACTGCCATCATTGACTGATGGGGCCTGTATACAGGGATTGCCATCACTGACTGATGGGGCCTGTATTGGCTAAAAGCGACAAAACTACAGGGACTGCCATCACTGACTGATGGGGCCTGTATACAAGGATTGCCATCACTGACTGACGGGGCTTGTATACAGGGACTGCCATCATGATGGGGCCTATAGTGGCTAGAAGCGATAAAACTGCAAGGACTGCCATCATTGACTAATGGAGTCTGAAAGCCTAAAACCTGGCTGGAAACATACTTCCCCTCACGACGAATGGCGGAAATGACGGCACGCCGATGATAGATCGTGAAAGTGGAAGATCATAATGAGTTATTATTCATCAAAGCACCCAAAAAACAAATCTGACAAATTTGACAAAGGGTTGGTGAAATTGTTTCAACCCATAATTTTAGTGTTGAAACTTCTTGGCATTAACCACTGACTGTCCTTGAAGACCTTTCAGAATAGAGAAGATAGTGGGAGCAGTAGAGGTAGGACTAGGTGTTGGTGCATCAGTGGCACAAGTGGCGGAGATGACGGCCGGAGACGGTGGCCGGAGATGACAGCCAGAGACGGTGGCTGGCGGCGGCGGACTGCCGGTGGTGGTGGCCGGTGACAGTGGCCAGAGATAGTGAACAGTTGCAGGTGGCAGCTGGTGGCGAGCGGCAACGAGTAGTGGCTGACAACAACACCGGACAAATGCAAGATAGAAACCAGAGATTGCCCATTGAAGTATAAAGGCACAGGTTGAGAAAGAAACTTTTAGGAGGGGGGGGCGCCGGTGGCGGCGACCACCGCCGGCAACAAAGACAAAGTAGAAAAGGATCAGAAAACCTGCTTTTATACCATGTTAAATATAGTGAAAATTATATATTGGAATTAATCCCTTGTGTTAAATACACACATAGGGTTCTCTATTTATAATAGTAGAAATATGGGCTAAGCCCAAATACAAATGAATATGTAAGAATAAAATAAAATAAAATAAGAACAATGTTTCCCTAATAAACATATCGGGACTATATTTCCCTAATTAACATAAACACAATATAAACTAAATATAATATCTCTAACACTTCAATTTCTACCTCTCTAGTCTTTATATGCCTCTTTACCATTCACTCCTTCTTTTTTTATTTTACCTTTGAACCAGGTTGGAATGGTGCGTCCTTTGAGTCAATTATACCTCCTTTGTCAACATCTTCCTCCTTAGGTACCTGCAAAATATTACAATTATCATTGTGAGCACCTTTAGATCCTCCAACTACAACATCTCTCCTTGAAGCTCTATATTTGACTCTCTTTTGTATCCGTGTGAGCTTCTCCTCAAAGCCATTATAAATTAGGACATTTTCTTGGTCCTTTAGCATAATCCTCCTGTCATAGACACTAATAATCACTTTGGCAATCTTCATAAAAGGTCTACCAAGAATCAATGGAATCCTCTCATTACTCTCCATATCCATGACTACAAAATCGACCAAGAACTCAAGATGCTCAACACAAATGACCACATCCTCCACCATACCAATAGGTCTCTTAGAAGATCCATCCGCTACAATCATAGAAAGATTAGATGGTTTTAATGTTAGCCCTCCAATTTTCTTCAAATAAAATAAAGGCATCATATTGATATTAGACCTAGAATCTAGCATAACTCTCCCTACAAACACATCTCCAATAGTGCATGAAATAGTCAAACTCCCTAGATCTTTCATCTTAAGCGGATGTTTTCTCTTCTTAGGACGTGTACAAACTTCCTGTTTTTCAGTTTCTTCTTCTTCTTCAAGATCTATAACCTCTCCAAGATAGTACTTTATTCTCTTGGAGTAAATAAGAACTTGGTGGAGTACTTCAACTGAAGGCATAACAATCACCTGATTAAAAATCTCTCTAAATTGCCCACAATGATTTTCTCTTCTTTCTTCTCCACTCTCATTTTCTCTCTCTTCTTCTTCTTCAAAATTTTTTTCTTTCCTCTCCTCTTCTTCATGCTCACTGCTCTCTATCTCAATAATTTCTTTTTCAACTCCTCTCTCATGCATGCTCACCACCATTTTACACTCCTCTTTAGGCTTAACATCAGTATTAACCCTAAACTGGTTCTTCTCAATGACATCCACCCTTTTTGAAAGTTGACTAATTTGCATCTCCAGAGTTCTGAAATTAGCTTCATGACTCTTAAAATGCGAATCATACACCTTTAGGAATTTATCAAATTTATCATCAAGGTTTCTGACTTGCTCAGTCAAACTAGCCACCTGTTGCCATAAGGGTGGTTGTTGTGGTCTATTGTTGAAAAGGCCTCTTGTTTGCCCAGATGGGTTACTCTGATTCTGCCCAATACTAGGGTGATTCTTCCAACCTTGGCTATAGTTGCCTTGATTGAAGTTACCCTGTCTATACTGGAACTAATTACCCATAAAGTTTGTCTCTTCTTGTGCTTTTTCAGACACTGCACATTAACCATTAATATGGTCACCACCACAAAAATCAAAAAGTTGTTGAGCTTGTGAGATATTCCTTATCTCCTTCGAAAGTTGAGCAAGAATCTTTGACAAGTTATCAATTTTCTGATTTAGGAGTTGATTTTGAGCTAACAATGCATCATAAGCAGGCAAGTGTAGAATTCCCCTGTTTTGAGTTGTTGCACCCCTTTCATTATGAGTCTCTTGCTCATTTGCAGCCATGCTTTCAATCAAATTGTAAGCCTCATCCTCAGTCTTTCTCTTAATATCGCCTCTAGCTGAAGCGTCTAACATCATCTTAGACTGTGTACTAAGGCCTCCAAGGAATGCATGAACCAAAGTTGTTTTATCGAACCCATGAACAAGTGTCTTTCTCAGCAAACTTTTGAACCTATCCCATGCATGTCTAAGAGTTTCCTCCATGCCGTGTCTGAAGGAAGAAATCTCCAACTTTCCTTGGCTAATCTTTGACTGCAGAAAATATTTACTCAAGAATTTAGATGCCACAGTTTCCCACGTTGTAAAGCTTCCTTCTGGAAAAGAATTCAGCCATAACTTGGCATTGCCTCCTAATGAAAAAGGAAACAAGTTGAGTTTGATCCTATCATCTGAGACTCCAGACATCTTCACTGTATTGCATATTTCATTGAACGTTGTCAGATGATCGTATGGATTCTTATTTGACAACCCATGAAACTGTTGCTCTGCACCAGATGTATTAATGCAAGATTCACCACCATGTTATTAAAGTGCAAGGGGTCAACCACATTAGATGCGCCTGCAAGAGTGCGTCTAGGAGGAGCTTCCTCTGCCATCTCTTATGTACTTTGCATAGATGCCTCCGGTGAGGGTTGTAATAGCCTTTCAGGAGAAAGGAATAGATCTCTAGACGGACGTCTAACTTTCTTCCCCCTCCTGTCACTCAATCCTTCGAGAAGAGGTTGATTTTTCTTGCTTTTGGTGTGAATTCCTTCTTGTATACACAAGAAGAAAAAAAACCCTAAAAGCACTTTTATGAAAAAAATAAAAATAAAACAAAAACAAAAATATAAACCAAAACAAATTTAATCAAATTCACACTACTTGAAAAGTTAAACCACGAGTCCTCAACAACGGCGCCAAAAACTTGTTTACACCCTGGCAAGTGTACCAGATCGTATCAAGTAATAAATAGACGGTAAGTCAATATATCATTTCCCAAGGGACTGAGTGGCCTAGACGTTCATGTGAATTGATAACATAAGACTTGAAAGAAGAATAAATTGCAGTGTTGATGCAAAATCAAATTTAAACGTGCAAATGCAAACTTGATCAATTGGCAAATAAAGATATGAATGAATAGAGTTGTTGGGGTTTACGATTTCATCCTTATCCACCCTTCTATATCTACTATTCTTATTAAGTTCTCTTTATTATCAATGTTCATGCAACTTTCTAAATTACTTTAAACCCGATCCCTCGGCAAAAAGAGCCTATTACCATAATTACTAGTTTACTATCCCTAGCCTCCCTAGTAATTACTAATGCATTAATCACATAAGCTTAAAGCAATTAACCGTCCTACTCCTATCCCTAGGCATTATTTCATAATCAAGAGAATTCTTCCCAATTCTAGATTTTCCTGTACGTCCTCGTATCAACAAAATCAAAGATCATGACACCGAATGAGTTAAACGATGCAAGCTTTATACCACATAGAAGAAAACTCAAACTATTGATAATGAAAGCATATGAATAAAATAAGAAATTTGATACAAGAGAGCTTCAAAAGGATTACATCGTTTCCAACAACAAAGGGTTTAGTTCACCATGGACATGGTGAAACTAGATGGAATTAATGGAAAGAATGAAAGAATAAACCCTAGAATTGGTAAATTGGAACCTTAGCATCCAAAAGTCGCCTCCAAGGAGTGTAGAAGGTGCTCTAACATCTCTCTCTGCCAAAAAATACATCTCTGATGCGTTCTGGGTTTATTTATAATACAGAAAAATAACAGAATTTTGGCCTAGGCCCATAAGTTAGGCACTCAGCGCTCATTTCACCGCTTAGCGGTGGACTTCAATATCGCAGGATGCTCAGCGGTCAATCCTGGCGCTCAGCAGTGGGCGATTCTTCTTTTCTCCCCTCAGCGTTGCCGCTCAAGCATTAGACAGTGGCATCCGTCACGAAACTGGCGCTCAGCACTGGAAATAGCGCTGAGCAGTGCACGTGACTCCTTCTTTGCATCTTTTTTCATCCTTTCTTGAGTCTAAGTCCTTCCTTCTTCACTTCCATCATTCAATTCTCATCAAATCCTATCAAAACAATGTAAAAACAAGCATAATATCTCTAAAACCACTTTTGACTCTCTTGAAACCAAAATAAAGTGTTTTGCATGATTCTAAGCTCATTCTAAGTCATAAAGGGTGTGATTTGATATCAATTTCAAGTATAAAAATAATAGTTTTTAGATTGTTATCAGATAGTCTCTTTGAAATTCCTCTCAATACACCATCATCATCTCATCAATCTACGACTCTCTCCTTAAGAGTTACTACATTCATAACATCCACACAACCATATATTTCATTTAAAATCAATTACGTTAACTAAACACAAGATTTAAAACATTTTAAATTTGTTTGTATAACCTTTAAATTAACTTAACACTTTCACCTTTTTTCCCAACTTGTCACCTTGAGTGATAGGCTCGCTTAGTGAAAACGTGGATCGCCCAATAAAAGGCAAACATTGATTAAGACCTCTTACGACTCTTGCCACATAACTCATTCTAATTTATTTAAGTATGAATGGTTATTGGAGTATCTACTCCATAACTCACGAGGAGCATCTTGAACACCTTAGGATAGTGCTTGGAATTCTGAGAGAGAAAGAGAAGAAGTTGTATGCCAAATTGTCTAAGTATGAGTTTCAGATGAAGGAAGTGCAATTTTTAGGGCATATGATATTTGTTTAGGGGATAGTCGTAGATTCACCTAAAGTGGAAGTGGTTTTGCAATAGGAGCATCTTAAGTCTGTGAAAGGGATAAGAAGTTTTGTGGGTCTAGTTGGCTATTATAGGAGATTCGTAAAAGGATTCTCTAAAATCCTGATGCTTATGACGTAGCTAACTCACAAGGATAAGCCATTTGCTTATACGAATCAGTGTTGGGAAAGTTTCTAATAGCTAAAATAGAGGTTGACAAGTGCTCCAATGTTGGTAATCGCTGACACAAGTAAACCCTTTAAGGTTTATTGTGACACTTCTCATAAGGAATTAGGTTGTATGCTCATGCAAGAAAAGAAATTAGTGGCGTATGCTTTAAGGCAATTGAAGATTCATGAGAAGAACTATCCTACGCATAATTTGGAGTTGACAACAGTTGTGTTTGCTTTGAAGATATGGAGGCATTATATGTGTGGTGCACATTTTCACTTTTATAGTGATCACAAGAGTTTGAAGTTTCTATTTGATTATAAATAGTTGAATATGAGGTAGGGGAAGTGGATAGTTTTTTTGAAGGATTGTGTCTTTAAACTACTATACCACCTAGGGAAAGCTAATGTGGTTGTTGATGCTTTTGAGCAAGAAGACAATGCATGTATCTCCTATGATGATCAAAGAGCTTAAGTTGGTGGAAAAGTTCATAGATATGCAGATACATATGGTATTGAGCGAAGATGTAATTAAATCTACTCATATGACCATATCTAGTGATTTCCTTGGATTGGTAAAAGAGAAGCAGTTGACAGATCCTAGTCTGTAGAAGATAGAGGGTTCTTAGGATTAAGCAAGTTAAGGATTTTGTGATAGGATATAATGGTGTGTTGAGGTTCAGAGGCAAAGTTTGTGTACCTGATGATGCAGAGTTTAAGAGTTTCATTCTTGAAGAAGCGCATAAGAATCATCTTATCATACATCCTTACATGACTAAGATGTATCAAAATTTGAAGGAGTCTTTCTAGTGGTTTGGTATGAAGCATGATGTAGCTCAATTTTTAGCATCGTATTTGACCTATTAGAAGGAAAAAATTGAGCATCAAAGGCCAAGAGGGATGTTATAGCAATTAGAGATACCAAAGTGGAAATGGGATAACATCGCGAATTTTGTTACCCATTTTCCATGGTTTGTGAAAGGCCATGATGTTATCTAAGCAATAGTAGACTGACTGACGAATAATGCTTATTTACTAGTGTTTAATCTGAGGATGTTTATGATCAAGCTGACACAATTGTACATCAAGGAGACAATAAGGTTGCATAGGTTTCCTTCTAGCATTATGTTAGATAGAGATCCAAGATTCACTTCTAGATTTTAGTAGACGCTACAGAGTGTTTTGGGTAGCAGACTGAGGATGAGTTCAGCCTATCATCCCTAGATAAATGGGTAGTCAAAGAGAATGATTTAGTCACTTGAGTACTTGTTGAGAACATGTGTGTTGGATCATCTAGGTGGATAGGATGAAGCTTTGCCTTTGGTAGAGTTCACCTATAATAACAACTACCATGCAAGTATTGGTATGGCACCGTATGAGGCTTTGTGTGGTAAACGATGCAAAAATCCTGTGTTGGTATCAAGAAGGAGGGGTAGTATTGGTGGGGACTGAGTAGTTAAAGCAAACCACAAAGAAGGTGAAGAAGATCCAAGAAAGGATGAAGACATCGTAGAGTTGGCAGAACTCTTATGTTGATTAGAAAAGGAAACCTTTGGAGTTTGTATTTGGGGATCATGTCTTCTTAAGAGTAACCTCAACCATTGGTGTGGGGAGAGTTATCTGATCGAGAAAGCTTTCACCTAGGTTCATTGGTCCAGACCATATCTTAGGGAGAAATGGATTATTGGCTTATGAGGCTTCCTTGCGTCCTTAGTTGGCTAACCTTCATTCAATGTTTCAAGCCTTCCAGCTAAGGAAGTATGTGCCTGATCCTTCTCATGTGTTGGAGGTAGAGGACATGCAAGTTAGAGAAGATCTCTCAATGGAAGTGTAGTTTATTGGTATAAAGGATCATTAAACAAAGTAGATTACAGGAAAATCCATCACCCTAGTAAAAGTTGTTTGGGACAGAAGAACAAATGACTCTACTTGGTAGTGAGAGGAGGATATGAGGCAAACATACCCACATCTGCTCTTTGGTAAGTCAAATTTTCGAGGTCAAAGTTTTTTGTTGTTAGAGAGAATGTGAGCACCTAGAAAAATATACTTTTGGAGTGATAGTGCTTTAAAATAATGAGACTATTAATTTAATGATAAAACACTTAAGTTTTGATAGAAATTTCATAAAAGGGCCTCATTTCTTAAAAATGCTTTACCATTTTAGAAACCACTTTTCTAGAGTTCTCTCACTTCTCTCTACGTCTTTTGACTCTCTGGTCATTTATTTGAAGATCGAAGACCGCTAGAGTGATCTTCTTTTTTAGCCCTCCTCTTTTATTCGATTAGATTCCTCAACTGTATAAGTCGTCTTTTGCTTATTTTTCTCTTGGATCACCCTTGTCTTGGCTTGCATGTGGCCCTTCTTTGGTTCATTGCGAGGTTTTAAGCTTCCTTGTAAGTCTTTATTGACCAATGATCATAATGGTATGGTTTGAAAATATTTGTGATGTTTCTATGAGTAGATATAGCGTCTTGTGAGTTTAAGGTGTCTTGGCTTGCAAGTGACCCTTCTTTGGTTCATTGCGAGGTTTTAAGCTTCTTTGTGAGCATTTTAGCTCTAGGATGCTCAACACCAGAAAGTATAGCCGAGTGCAATTGTTTTCCAGAAGAATGGCACTCAATGCCAAAAATGTTGTTGAGTGCCACTTTTTGCATGAGGATTGGCATTGAGTGCTAATTTGTACGTTGGCTTTGTTTTATTCTTTAGCTATTTGAGATAGATTTATAATGGACTTTAGGGAATTTCATGGAGAAATTTGTGTGGTAGTAACTTTAGTGTATGCATTGACATATGGGATTCAGTAAGAGGGTATTTTGATACTCTAATAACCATTAAAACCTAAATAGAGTAAAATGATTTATATGGTGAGAGTTGTAGGAGGTCTTAGTCGATGGACTTATTTGTCCTAGACACGAAGGAGATTAACCTTGTGTGTGGTAGGATGATAACCCCTTTGGCTATGGCTTTGTAGAGCATAGATACCACCACAACTACACCCTCTAATGAATTCTGATTCCAATGGCATGTATTCGAATAATTGAGTTTAATGTCAACTATATGTGTGTATATATTGTTGACAACACAATTTCTATATCAGTCTAGTTTTTGATGATGACAACACATTGCTTAATAACAAGTACATGTTGTTACTGCTTTACATGTTCTTATGCTGATTGATTGTGATATCTGTTGAACATGTTTATGAACTGTGTTACATGTTCCTATGTTGATTGGTTGATATATATCTGGAACATCTTTGTATGCTTTATGTGCTATGTGCAAATGCATCATTACAAATGTTTTACTGCACATTTTTCAAAGCTGAAAACCACAAGCACTTTTATGAACTTATTATTGTGCGACAAAGTTATATGGAAGTCAACTACATTACTAATGGATTCGTCTATGCTAAAATCTTTTTACAGATTTTGAAAATCAGTGTTGTGTGATATTTTAAGGAAAAAAGAATTTCAAAATGTTTTAACATGTTGATAATCGACTATGTGCGCCACACATTCCACTATATCTGTTGTCTGATTTGAAATTCTGTTATGCTCTTGCACTCTAACGGCTATGTTTTTAAAAGTTAGTTGAGCATTGATGACGTATTCAACTGTCTTAAATGTGTTTTGTTTTTGGTTGACTGTATGTTACCTGGTTGACTGTTTTGATATAACTGCCATAATTCAGTCAACTGTATTAGTAGCATATTCGACTAAGAATGTGTCTGATTAACAAAAATCTATAAATAGGCTGAACACTATTTGTTCAAGGACTTTTGATGATCTAACAATTTCATTTCTGTTTCAGATTGAATTCTCTGAGCTCCAAGAATTCTCCAAGAAGACGGTGGTAATATTTCTTGAAAGAGATTCTTAAGGGAGATTTTCTGAACTTACATTGATTGATCAACAACATCTGCACAAAGAAGGTGTTCTACGTTTGATCACGTGAGGCTTGGCATCCTTGAAGACTGCTAAATTGATTGTCTGGCTTGGCATCCATGAAGACTGTTGGTTTTGGACCTATTGTGATACAAGGGAATTGTTCATTCTGAGGATTGTTCAGAGTGGTTAGCAGATTGCAGAAGAAGGGATTCTTGCTACAAGTCTTGCTGGTTTTCTGCCTATAGTTTGGTTTTGGGTTGGAGAAGAGATTTATATTTTTGACGTGAAGGTCTTTTATAAATTCCTTGTTGTAAAAACTGCAACCATTATAGTGCATTTTCTTCTTGGGGTGGAAGGACACTGGATGTAAGCATTGTTGGCTGAACCAGTATAAAAACCTGGATTTTCTCTATCCCTTCTCTTTTACATTACAGTCGACTTTAATTTTCACGCAGTCAACTACGTTTTTCCGCTGCTTACAAATTTCATTACTTGCATTTCAAGAAAGTTCAAAAAGTTTCATACTTAGTTTTCAAGATTGCGAAAAGAAGTTATTTTTGAAACAACACCAATTCACCCCCCCCCCCCACCTCTTGGTGTATAAAAGAAGCCTACCTGTTTTCCAACATATATATGATTCATTGTATTTTATACATGCTTAGTTTGTATTTAATATGATTTAGTTATTTTAGGATGACTCTTTTATACACTAGGTGACCTTGTTGTGTGTTTTGTGTTTCTTGTATTTTATTTTGTCTTTTTGCGATGATCACTTCAAGGTGCGAGGAGACATAAAGTTATGTTATGATATGTTTTTAGTGGAAAGCAAAGATGTTGCAAAGGAGTTCTTAGGCTCTTAGTAGTTATTCTTTATGGTAGTTTGTTCTTTCTGAAAATTTCGTATCATTTATAGTTTGGTGTGTGTGTATACATATATAATGATTATTATTTTGGTTGACTATTAATATTATATATGTACCGTATGTTCATCTATTATCGATTATTGGACCGTAATTAGGCCTATGCTAATGGTAAGCCAACCTAAAATCTATAAATACAAATTTAAAGTAAGAAGGTAGGTAATTGTATTTATTACGAATTTAAAATTTTATTGTGTTAATTGAACTGTCATATTACTAATTTGAACATCAAAATACCTTTAACATGTATTTATCCATACAACTTGATCAAGGAGTAAGAAAAGTAAATAACAGCACAACTTAAACTTTAGAGACAATTTTAGAAGGAACTATCACAATGTATATACTTTTAGTTATTTGTTTTGCTTTATTAATTTTATAATTTTGATTTAATAGTGCTATACTTTATTAAAAAGAATGTTATAATTGAATTCATTTAAGAAAGATGACAAAATCTTTAAAAACTAATCCCCTTAAAATATTATAAACAGTAGCCTTTTGGCAGATAAATAATATTAAGAATTAATTATTATATTATCCATTCAATGTTGCATCTTTCCCATTTAAAAACATTAACTTAATTTCTTTCTTCCCTCAAAATATTTTGAAATCAACCATATTTAAACCACTTTTATGAAAACAATACCAACTGATCCAATTTTTTTTAGGAAACCTAGAATGATTTAGTAGGTAATAAATTAAAATTTTAAGAAAAATTGATTTATTTTATTAACATATAACAATTTTAAATTAATCTCAAATATTATAATTTTATTCTAAATTAATTTAAAAATTACAATTTATTTTCAGTTATCTTTTTGTGGCATGTTATGTAATTATTGTATTCCTCATATATTACATTAAATTAATTTTTAATATTAAATTATCACTAATTTATATATTTAGGATCAGAATAAGTTATTATTTTATTGTAAGATTTTTTTTTGTTTTTAAGAAATGCAATTTATTTATTTATATTCTTTTCTTATGTCACGTTTATGTTGCACTATCTCTGTTAAACACGTGTCAGGTAAGCATGTATTGAACTGACACAGACTGAATCTTTAGGGAGAAAGGACCTAAAATGACAAACAAGAAAAGGAAAAAAAAAACGAAAGCTATGCAATTAGATAGTCACACATCAATGTAGCACTGAAGTATTTTCTACAAATCAATATTTAATTTCAACCACAGATTCTTATTCATTATTTTATTCACGTGAATAAATAACTAAATATAATTTTCATCTTATATGTTTAATTTGTAGTTGAATATTTTGTTTTAAAATAAATCTAATAAGTTTTTTTATTATGATTTTTTTAATTGTTCTGTCTAATTTTTTTTTACATGTCTATTAATTTCGGTCAAATAAATTTACTACCTAGCATATTTATTTAGGTAAAAAACAATTTAATTAATTAATAGGTAGGGAATAGAGCAAAAATATAGAACAAATAAAAATTATATTTTCCAAATAACAAAATTAAATAAATTTATTTTAAATAAATGAACCAAAATTAGATAAAAATAAATAAATTATATTTAAAAAAGCATATTGATAATAATATTGCATTATAACTTTAATTATTTACAGTAAATTTAAATTATACTTTTTGAATTCAAATTTTGTATTATAATATATTTATATATTTAAAATATTTATGTATTATAAATCATAGTTATGTAAAAACAAATTTTATTACATTGGAGCGGAATGCAGGACCTAAATTTCTACCTCTCTTCAAATTTAGTCGAATTATCTCAATTTTTGAAAAAAATCTTACGTAGTAATTTTAAATTCAAATTTTAGATTTGAATATTTTTAATAAAACGTATAAGATAAATAAGTATATTATGTATAAATATTTAAATCCACCACAGTTTAATGTTTAAGAATGTGTGTTTGATCTGAGGGAGATGAAATAGATGAAAATTTGATTGATTGTTTTTTTCATGAAATTTAGAGATAATAGCAAATAGATTTGAGAATAAAATTTGTAGATTTGAGAAAAAAATTTGTGATGTGAAAGTTTGTTAGAGAGTTGATGTTTATAATATATTTTTAAAAATTAATAGATTGAAAAATAAAATTATTAAATTGTTTTTTATGTTAAAAGTAATATAAAATTAATATTTAAATGAGTTAGAATTATTTTATAAATTTTTTAATAAATAAAATTTTAAAAAATTATTAATTTAAATATATATACAATACAATACATTTAGTATAAAAAATAAAAAGTTAAAAAATATAACATTTCATACTCAAAAGAATTGATTCTCCCAAACATATGCAAAAATATGAAATCAGTTTTAAAATTCTCGAGAATCGATTCCACCTCTTTCACACAGTATCAAAATTAGTTCCAAACACAACATCGAAACCGATTCTAATGCTTTAACATAGTTATATTGGTTTCATAGAACTTCTTGATCATATAAAACGTGATATTAAAACCAAAATATTTTTGTAAGAAACCCTTTAATCACCCTCAATTTTTTCACATATATAACGAAATAAGATTATGAAATAGTTTTGCTATTTATATCACTTCCAAATATCGCGAAACCAACACGATATCTACCCACGCTTTCTACTATCCTTACATAGGAAATCACTAAAAAAACGCACTATAAAATTAAAAATCCAATGTAGTTCATAAATTTATGAAAAATAAAATATTAATATTCTATAATTACGTTTAATATGACAGTTTTTTATTGACTAATAAAGTCTAAGAATACATTAAATTATATTTTTTTAGAATTAATTTGACATTTAAGTCAAAGTTCAAACAATAATTTCTCATTAAGTTATATTTACTAATAAAATTGTTCTCATACTATTAATGGTAACGTTAAAGCTTTGTTTTGATAAAGTTAATTGAAAAGGTAACTGAAAAACAATTAATAGTCATTACTGAATTAAAATTAATATTAAATAATTATATATTTTAACAATTTTAAATATGCTTATTTTATTTTTAATTTAATAATCTAACATCTTAAATTGAATTTCAAATAAATATTCTTCTAAAATATAATTAAATAATCAAACAATAAAAGATCAAGTGAAAAATTAAATTAATATTTAATGAAGATATAACTCTAAAATAAAAATCTGAAAATCCCAATTATGGTTTTCAACATTATAATTTTTTATTATTATTTTAAGGTATAAGATGGAAAACGTACAAATTTTAAAAGATGGATCTAATTAGTTTATTGAAAAAAAAAACAATTGTTCTGTTATACAATATGGGTGGTTTATAATATATTACTGTGTTAAAGTATGTGTGATTAGTTACCTTTTACTATTTGAATAAATTTTTTAATTTTTCAATTTAAAATATAATAAAAAATAAAAATATGAAAGATGTTAGCCTTTATATAATATTAATAATAATGGTTATATAAAAAATAAATTATTATATAACTATCCTTTTTAATATTCAGATAATTTATGTTTAGTTCTTAATTTCAAAACATTTTATACACTTTTTAAGTTTAAAACGCATTTAAAAATTAAAAAGTATAAAATATGCATCATAATGAATTTTCTTTATTACAGATAGAAAATTGGCATAAATAAATTATAAATAATTATTACATTTTATCACAATTTCATTTCTAATTTCATGTATAATATCAATTTAAAAGAAAAAGAAAAAAGTCACCTGGTAACAATTTTTCTCTATAAATTCAAGGTCCTCTCCTCCTGAAACCATGCCCCCCCTCTCTCTGTGTGTTGTGGCTTTGTTGAAGTTCTACACTTTTTTTCTGAATCTTTTCGTGCAGAGATCATAGGAGGAAGAACTATTAGCTTTGATCCTACGAGATCTCTCTCAGTCCCTTTACCCTTTGTTGCTTTAATTCTCTGCTTTTGATCTTGAGGTCACCACATTGCATAACTCTCGTGAAGCACCTTTTCGTTTCCAGAATATTGCATCATTCTCGTAAAACGCTTTTCACTCAGAGTGAAAAGCAAAGTCACTGAAATTGTGTGTTCTGTTGTGTGATACAGATATATACATTTATATATAGCTATATAGAGAGAGAGGATGGCCACAAGGAAACTTGAGAAGATGGCTTCAATTGATGCTCAGTTGCGGTTGCTGGCACCAAGTAAGGTTTCTGATGATGACAAGCTTGTTGAGTACGATGCTTTGTTGCTGGACCGCTTCCTTGACATTCTTCAGGATTTGCATGGCACTGATATTAGAGAAACTGTAAGTTTCATGCCTTCACTCCCACCACACTACACTTTTTCAGGTTTAGTTTTGTGGGGGTTATGACAAGACTCTATTTTTTGCTCGATAGTCATGGATTTGTGATACCCCATTTCAATTTTCGTGAGATGGTAGACGTAAAGATGGTAGTTTTTCTTCATTTTGATGGATTTCTGAAACCCTGTTTGGTGTTTGTGAAATGGTGAGTTTTTGATGTTTGAACATTGTAATTTGGTGAGATTCTCTACAGATGAATTTTTCAACTGCGTCATTTGAAATAAAGTTTACGAATTAATATATAAGTAATTTACAAAATCAGTATTCCCCTTTGGATTTACAGCTGCTTGCCCCTGCAGTTACTTTTGAACTGCCAGTGATTCTCTTGATCCGGGGTATGTATGCCCTGTGGAATGGGTGGTTTGAACTATATTTGGTGGGTTTATGAATTCTTAATAGTTTGTTCTGTGTTTCTTGTCATTATGGTCCTTTAAAATTTTAGTGAAATGCCGATTCAAGGAGTTGGTAAATGAAACCAATTGTACGTGGATATTGGCTTTGCCTGCAGAAAGTCTGGCTTGTGTTTTTTCCCTCTTCACTGCCCAATCGACTATGTGGCTTATTGGTTTTGGTAATTTGATGTTGTGTAGGTTCAAGATTGTTATGAACTGTCTGCTGAGTATGAAAGGCACAATAACCCTCAGAAGTTGGAGGAACTTGGGAACATGCTAACTGGTCTTGACGCTGGGGATTCTATTGTGATTTCTAAGTCGTTTGCTCATATGCTTAATTTGGCCAACTTGGCTGAAGAAGTTCAAATTGCCTACCGTAGAAGGATTAAGTTATTGAAGAAGGGTGATTTTGCTGACGAGAATTCTGCTATCACCGAGTCAGATATTGAAGAGACCTTCAAGAGGCTTGTGAATCAACTGAAGAAGACCCCACAAGAAATCTTTGATGCTTTGAAGAGCCAAACTGTAGATTTGGTCCTAACTGCTCATCCTACTCAGTCTGTTCGTAGATCTTTGTTGCAAAAGCATGGCAGGTTTGTCCATAACTTATTTCAATCATAATTGTTGTAATGTAGGTCGGAGGAGGAGTGATGGTGGTCCATTTGTTAGACATTTATTAATTTATTGCGCTGCGAACACAGTGACATGTAATCCTTGACAAGGAAATCCTCAGTTGGGCTGTTTTTATGACTAAAACTTTAATCTTTCACTTGACGATAATTGCCTTCTTTTATTTCAGGATTAGGGACTGTTTGACACAATTGTATGCTAAAGACATAACACCAGATGATAAGCAGGAGCTTGATGAGGCTTTACAAAGAGAGGTACCAAACTGCTGATTGTTCTTGATTTTATATATTTGGTGATGACATTAATGACACCCACATGGTTGGTTTAGTTATTTGCAAATTTACCTATGTATTGTTATTTTATGTGAACATCATAATTGAGATTGATATTTTCATTGTGTTTAGAGATGATAACCTTTTTATTTTATTTAATTTGGTTCAGCTAAAACAATCAGGGCTAGTTGTGTTATATGTCTATTTTTGTGGGCAGCACTGCATAAAAGCTATGATAGTATGATCTTCTTGCATGAAGATATAATGGGTGGATTTATGTGTTCGATATCCAAAATTAAAACCTTTTGGTTTTCCTTAGGCATTTGGAATCTTATGTATGAGTTGAGAATTGGATAGGTTTTATATAATTATACTTATGATGGATCTAATCTAGCTTCAACTTGTGCGATGTCAGATCAAAATTACTTATTTTAAATATTTTTAATTAGATTTTAGCTTTCATTAAGTCTATGTTGTTGGTTAGCTGAAAAGCTCTAGTTTTAAGGATTTGATTATTCCGTTTTAATTTCCTGTTCGCTTAGTTTTCAATTATATTTGACTTCTATTGACAGATTTCTGTAAGAAGAGGAATGCTTTTTTATTGTGGTTTCAAATTGGTGACTAAAATTGCATTTGACCATATGCCAATCCTTTTGGTATGGCTAAGGCTCTAATGACGTTTCTCTCATGCAGATTCAAGCTGCATTTCGTACAGATGAAATTCGCAGGACCCCTCCTACACCTCAAGATGAGATGAGAGCAGGAATGAGCTACTTTCACGAGACCCTCTGGAAAGGCATACCAAAATTTTTGCGCCGCATTGACACAGCTCTGAAGAACATTGGCATAAATGAACGTGTTCCACATAATGCCCCTGTTATTCAATTCTCTTCTTGGATGGGAGGAGATCGTGATGGTATCTTTCTTTTCTTCCTAAGCAGTTAATGAGCGGAAATATTCCTTTTTATGCTGTATTATTTGTTAAATTCGTGATATCTTAGGCCGAAGTATGTATTTAGTATAGATTCAAAATACTCACAATTCCTTATTCAATTTTATGTCTAGTTAAGCTATCAACTTCAGTGTCAAATAGTAACAGAGACGAGTCATGTATTCTATTAATCACCATCTACTATTTGTCTAATGTGTACTGTAGGTAATCCCCGGGTAACTCCAGAAGTTACAAGGGATGTGTGTTTGCTAGCTAGAATGATGGCTGCTAATTTGTATTTCTCTCAGATTGAGGATCTCATGTTTGAGGTATCAAATATTCTGGTCAATACAGACAACTTATTTTATTCTAGCATCAAGGTTAGTGTTTTAACATCTTATTTCTTGTTTGGTCCTGGCAGTTGTCAATGTGGCGCTGCAATGATGAGCTACGTCTTCGTTCTGATGAACTCCTTACCTCCTCAAGGAGAGATGCAAAACATTATATTGGTATGTACTATGCTGCAATGGTGACATTTTGATCTGAATTATACTGTATAAATTATTATTCTATTCTTTATTGGGGTCTATGACATTGATCAGAAAATTTCATTTTCATCACTAAACTAATTTGGTGGTTCAGAATTGTCGATTCATTTAGAATTGGACCTTTTGATAAGTAAATTGTATTGAATATTGATAAATTATTTGTTGCTCCAGAGTTTTGGAAACAGATTCCTCCAAGTGAGCCATATCGTGTTATTCTCAGTGATGTAAGGGACAAATTATATAATACACGGGAACGTGCTCGGCAGTTGTTAGCCAATGGAAGTTCTGAAATCCCTGAGGAGACTACCTTCACAAATGTCGAACAGGTATCATCTTGAAATAGTCTGATAAACTTTAAGATACAAATAATTGAACTTTTACACCTGTAAGGAAAGTGCTTTGAAGTGACTCATTATTGCTTACATCTGTCTTAGATTATGTTCTATTTTTAACACTGAATTTCTTGTGATTTTCTCAAGACATAAACATGAATAGTTCATTCTTTGATGTTTATGTTAGTAGCAGTGCTGAATTTTCCATCCTTATAAATTGTTTGACTTCTTGATCAAGGGAACACTGACATATATTAGGTTTGGTTGCTTTTAGTTTTCTCTGGAGCGTTTTGGTTGACCCTCTAAAAGTTTGAAGAGGGTGATTTTCAAACCACTTGGAGAATTGTGTATTTCTAATAATTGTAGTAAATATGTATTAAGTTGGCAACGTTTCTTCTCTCAACTCTAATTTCTTACCAATTTGATTCGAACAGCATCAAGTCCACAACTCTGAAAATGCAAGATTGCAGTTTTCAGAATAATTTTGATAAGTAATTTAACGTGTTATATTAAAGCTATATAACCTTCAATTTTTTTCTTGAAGTTCCTGGAGCCTCTTGAACTGTGTTATAGATCGCTGTGTGCATGTGGTGACCAACCAATAGCTGATGGAAGCCTTCTTGATTTCTTGCGCCAAGTTTCTACATTTGGGCTTTCACTTGTAAGACTTGATATCCGTCAAGAATCGGATCGGCACACTGATGTTATGGATGCTATTACAAAGCACTTGGAGATTGGATCTTATCGAGAATGGTCCGAGGAACGCAGGCAGGAATGGTTGCTATCTGAGCTCAGTGGAAAGCGCCCTCTCTTTGGCCCCGATCTTCCTAAAACAGATGAAATTGCTGATGTATTGGAAACCTTCCATGTCATTGCTGAACTTCCTTCAGACAGCTTTGGTGCTTATATCATCTCAATGGCAACAGCTCCATCTGATGTGCTTGCTGTAGAACTTTTACAACGTGAATGTCATGTGAAGCAACCATTAAGGGTTGTGCCATTGTTTGAAAAACTTGCTGATCTTGAGGCTGCTCCTGCTGCAGTAGCCCGCTTATTCTCTATAGAGTGGTACAGAAACCGTATCAATGGGAAACAAGAAGTTATGATAGGGTACTCAGACTCAGGAAAAGATGCTGGCCGTCTCTCTGCAGCATGGGCACTGTACAAGGCTCAAGAGGAACTCATAAAGGTTGCAAAAGACTTAGGTGTTAAGCTTACAATGTTCCATGGCAGAGGAGGGACTGTGGGAAGAGGAGGAGGTCCCACTCATCTTGCTATATTATCTCAGCCACCAGATACTATTCATGGCTCACTTCGGGTAACAGTGCAGGGTGAAGTTATTGAACAGTCATTTGGAGAGGAGCACTTGTGCTTCAGAACACTTCAGCGTTTCACTGCTGCTACACTTGAGCATGGAATGCATCCTCCTGTGGCACCAAAACCAGAATGGCGTGCCCTCATGGATGAGATGGCAGTCATTGCTACAGAGGAGTATCGCTCCGTTGTTTTCCAGGAACCCCGTTTCGTTGAGTACTTCCGATGTGTAAGTTTTGTTCAATACTTCAGTGTAAAAGGATGTTCTTGAAAATAATCTAACAGTTGAAGTTCCATATTTTGCAAAAATGATAACCTAATTGGTATGATTAACTAACACTGCATAAATATTGTTTCTCAACAAGAAGAAATTCATGTAAAATTCTCAACGTTAAAACTATTTCGTCAATGACATTTATGTCTGCTGCTATAATTTATTTTCGTCCTAGAATCCTGCAAATATAGTATTATCAGTTACAAAATCTTGATTTAATTGGAACACAATTCTATATCTGATGATTTAAGAAACATTTAATTTTCTCTTTCCTTTGGAGTCACAACAATTTTTCTTGCAAACTGCAGGCAACACCCGAGTTGGAGTATGGAAGAATGAACATTGGCAGTCGTCCATCAAAAAGAAAGCCAAGCGGAGGAATTGAATCACTCCGTGCAATCCCTTGGATCTTTGCTTGGACTCAGACAAGGTTCCATCTGCCTGTATGGCTTGGTTTCGGGGCAGCATTTAGGCATGTAGTTAAGAAGGATCCAAAGAATCTGCAAATGCTTCAAGATATGTATAATCAATGGCCTTTCTTCAGGGTCACCCTTGACTTAGTTGAGATGGTGTTTGCCAAGGGAGACCCAGGAATTGCAGCCCTTTATGATAAACTCCTAGTGACAGAGGAACTGTGGCCATTTGGTGAGCGGTTAAGGTCCATGTATGAAGAAACCAAGAGCCTTCTCCTTCAGGTAATTTATTGTTACTGCTATAGACTTCATATATACATTATGATTCTGCATTTATGATGGTACCATCTTGTTTGTAGGTTGCTGGGCACAGAGATCTCCTTGAAGGAGATCCCTACTTGAAGCAAAGACTTCGTCTTCGTGATTCATACACCACAACCCTTAATGTCCTTCAAGCCTACACATTGAAGCGAATCCGTGATCCTGACTACCATGTGAACTTGAAGCCACACTTGTCCAAAGATTACATGGAGTCAAACAACCCAGCTGCTGAGCTTGTGAAACTCAACCCTACTAGTGAATATGCTCCCGGTCTGGAAGATACCCTTATTTTAACAATGAAGGGTATAGCTGCTGGCATGCAGAACACAGGTTAAGCTATGTGGCTTTGTTACCTTTTCTTTGCAATTGCCTTTGTGGCTTTGGATACATACTTTTTAACCAAAGCTGTTGGCTACAAGAGTGAACTAGCTCTAAATAACAGTTAATCTATCTTTTTATCATGCAATAAAACGGACCTTGATTTTAACTGCATTCTCTTCTCTTTGGGATTAGTATCTTATTAAAATTTCAAAATGATGGGGCTACAAGGTACCCTCTGTGTTCGAATGCTCTCAAATTTGGTTACATGTGGAACAAACCTATCAGATGTTAACCATAAAGGGAGCATGTGTCAGTGTGTGGTCCAAAAGTGACCAACTTCGTGAATGACAATACCCATTTGAATCTGTGCCAATGTTTTGAACCTTTTAGCACCAGTGTACTGTTTTCTTTGCACCTCTCTAAGGTCAAATTTTAATTTAGCTCTTATTTTTTTTAAGGTACTGTGATACATAATCAAGTTAAAAAAAGGACTGAAAAGGGTCATTTTACAACTTCTCTATCTCTATTATGATTTTACGAATTTTATTATTCAAAAATTTTCGTTTGCAATTGGTGTATTGTATCGATATGTTAAATCTGTAATAAAATGTAGGCATTTTCTTAAAATATATTGTTTTACTATACCCATTAAAACTCGACAGTAGATTAAGCGAAAAAAGTTGGTGTTAAAAATTTTAAAGTAATAGAAACTGACTGGTAGAAGTGTAATGAAATAAGAAAATCTTGTATGAGTTTTATTTTATAGTTGGTACATTTGTGAAGAGAACTCAACATGCCACTAAGTAAATTAGATGGATTAAATATACTTTTAGTTTCTTAAATATCAAGCAATTTTGGGTTTCGTTCCTCTTTAAAATGTTTATTTATTTTCGTCTTCTTAGTTTGGAAATTCATATTTTTAATCCTTAAAAATCTAATTACATTAAGTTTTCTGTGAAATGGCAAATGGTGTGATGCCACCTTCTTTGCTTTTAGTAAATTATGGCCCTTAATTCCATGAGTTCTTAATTCCATCTTCCTTTGTAATCACTGTTCATTATTAATATTAATACCGAACAGTGGTTACAAGAAAAGAGAAAATTAAGGGTCGAATGGTATAAATTTACTAAGAATCGTGACACACAGTGATCAGGAAAAATGGCTTCATACGTGACTCGTTGTTTGTCACCTCACACCGTTGTTTTTTAAAAACTAAAAATATGAGTTTCCAAATTAAGAAAACAAAAATAAACAAATCTTTGAAAGGACGCATGATAATTCAAAGATAAAAACATATTTAATCTTAATTAACATCATGGAAAGATGAAAAAAAAAAAGTGAGAGAACTGAAGAGAACGTTCTATTCCAATACGTTACACAGTCATTTTTCCATCGGTCTATAAAATAATGCTGAAACTTAAGATACCTCTCAGTAGAAATTAGGGTAGATAATTCCTAAGCTAGCCATCATCTAAACTTTTGGTAGTGGAGAGTGATGCACCATTTCTTGATTACGTTTTAATTATTGTTCGATTTTGATAAAAATTAAAACAAGCAACTCACTGCCAATAATAATTTATCTTAACACGTCGACTTAAGTATATTTAAGCACGGTAAGACGGAAATTGACTTTAATGCTAAAAATGGCCAATGTAAGTGCTTAACGAGTACGTGTTATTTATTAACCATTTACAACATATATAGAAATAATCAATTTTGTTATAATAGAAGTAGGCATGGGTTGAATACATCAAATCTAGATCCAAATAACTTTGGAATGAGATATATTTTTGTTACAAAACTAGCTTGAATCTTTTTTTCTAAATCTAGGTCGAAATATTTGGATCAAGTTTTAAATCCAAATTCAAATATTTGGATCAAGTTTCAAATAAAAAATCTAAAATTTATAAAATTTATTTTATCATACCAATCCAACTTGTTCAATTTTTGGCTTGGTCCAATTAATATTGTTGTTTCTCGTTTCAGATTAGAACATTTCACCCTTCGACCTATGTTAGTTTGTCTCAACTTTCAGTTCAAGTCGATCCATCTCAATCATATGTCCATGTTGGTTAGTCTCAATCTTTGACCCATGCTGACACATCATAACTAGAAATGTCAGTCAGTCTCAACCTTCCCAAGTAGACTTATCTCAACGTTGGATCCAATCTATCTCGACCTTCGACTTAGATCAGTCAATTTCAATTTCATATAGGCATACCCTTTCTCGATGTTGAGTTTAAACTGGATTATTTCAAAAATTTAGGTTAAAAATCTAGATTTTTCATATTTGAAAAATGAATATTAAAAGAATGGATATGTAATAAAAAATTGAAAAATGAATATTAAAAGAATGGATATGGAATAAAAAAATTATAAAATATAAATCAAATTAAAATTCATATTTGATAAAATCGATCTTAAATAAATTAAATGTTTAATAAAATGAATTTGATCTACACAAAAATAAATCAGTTTGACATAAATGGATTTTTTTGTCCACTCCTACTCATACATGCAACTATAAGCTTATTAAAGCTCAATAGAAAATCTTGCTTAATTTAAACTAGCTTTCATAAATACTCTATTGGAAATCGTCTAATGTGATGCTATTATCAACCATTAATGATGTAATAGTGGATAAAAATTATATATATATATCAGAAACATTTTACCTTGTTTTGGTTAAATCATAATAACGGTCAAAAAGTTATATTTTATAGGTTTTGTTATACTTTTAGTTTTGTTCTTTTTCACATTCCTCTTTATAGTTAGCTTTTGTGATTTTTCATGTTAAGAATCTTAACTAGACTACATTATTACAATTGCGTTTATATATTTCAATACTAGATATATTATCAATTCCCCATTTAAGACAATAATGAATACATGCTCATAGCATATTGATCCTCTTTTATTTAGAAAAAAAAAAAAAAAACTACTCCACATTTTAAATTGAAAATGACACATTCCTATATTGAGCTCTTATACAAAGTTCAATATCAATGCCCATGTATTCAACATTTCTTTAAGGAGAAAATTCCCCACTTTTATGTTTTGTTTGGATTGTAAAAAGGACTAGAAGGGGGAAAATATAAAAAATATGAAAATAAGGAATGTTTCTTTTAGAATGAGAAAAAGACCGTGGAGTGTAAAGATAAATGAATAAAATACTTATAGTTAATTTAATTTACGTGTTAGAAAAAGAATTGAATAATATAATAAATTACTAAAATACTATTTCTAAAAATTTAATAAGAATTAATATGAATTCAAATTGGAAGTTAATTAATTATGAAGTAATTGTTTTATAAAATTAGAAATAATATTAAAAGTTATTCACAATTTGAAATTTAACATAGTTAAATAATTAATTTCATTCATGTAAAAAAAATTCCACTATTTTTTTAAATTTAAAATATAATGAAAATTAAAAGTTATTTACAATGAAGTAAAATTTCTTTTCCACAATTTTTTAATTTTTACTTGGCATATATTTACGTAATTATAGGCCGTGTTTAAAAATAACTTGAGTTTCATTAGAAACATTAAAAAAAACATAGATACACAATGAATCTTTTAAAACAAAAACTTTTAAAAAGTAAAGATTTTTTTGAAATGTAAGATTTCTAAAAAGTAAAGGTTTTTTTTATTTTTAGAATATGAAAGGATTGGTTAATTAGAAAATAAAGGTTTTTTGGTTTTTAAAATATAAAAGGATTGGTTAATGATAATTTTTTTAATATGTTGAAAAATTTATCTTTTCTCTATATATGAAATAATTTTCATGAAGAAAATCACATATAATTTTCATAATAGGTTTTTACTTTTTGTCTATATATGTGCAACATAAGATTTCTTATATTAATTTTAATAAAATCTCCATATAATATGTCTAACAATTCGTGGTTTCATGTCATGGCAACTATATATTATGTCTGTATTTGTATAGGTCTACACACCATACACGTAGTCTTTGGAAATAGAGAGAAAGCACTAATATATGTTGGAAGTCCCACGTCGACTAGAGATAAGGCCAATTTATAATATATAAATGGAGTGCAGACCTCATCTTACAAGCCGGTTTTGTGGGATTGAGTTAGGTTTATAACCCACTTTTAACATGGTATCAGAGCTTATCCTAACAATATTTGTTGGGCATATTGTTCCATCCATTATTGGGCCGTTATCGGACCACCCAGGGTGCAGACCTCATTTTACAAGCCGATTTTGTGGGGTTGAGTTAGGCCTATAACCCACTTCTAACAATATACATGTCCTCAATTCTTGAACTACACTTGAATAGTGGATCCAAATATTTAGGTACCGGTTTAGTTTAATTCAAGTGAAAAAGAAGAAAAATAAAGGAAATGGGGAAATGGAATAGTTGAAGGAAAATAATATGCTTTGTTATTATTTTTATTCTTTTTGAAAAATGTAATAATAATAATGGGAACACATAATAAATTAGATTACGAAATCTATTTTTATTTTTTAAAATATATTTTTATAAAAATTTAGCAACAATAAATAAATATCATAATAAAATACTTTCTCATAATTTTTATTCTACCAAACAATTTTTATTTTTTCCTTTATTTTACATTTATTTATTTTTTTCATCTTTTCTGTTTCATTCGTTTCTTTCGTATTATATATATTTATATATTTGAGATCTTAATTGTAATATTTCATTTTTAATAGTTTTAATATTATTATAAAAGCATTACATATTCAATAAGAAGAACAGTTAACATAAAAACTTAATATCTCTTTATAGTTATTTAATTATAATTGTAACACCAAACTTTATATACAAACATTAAAAGTTTTTATAATGGCTAAAGGTTTATCTAGAGTTTTACAAAATAACAAGTATACATATAAACTATTTATACACTATCTATACATTTGTACCATAGTCCTTCCACAACTGTTTAACAATAACATCTCCTCTACTTGCACCACTTAAGTGATTATTGTAAAAAAGAAAAGAAACAAATCAACCGACATAAATAGAAGAGTAAACTAATTTACTAATGAGCATACATATAACTAAAACATAAACTTCAAACACATCAACACATCTAAATCAAACAATCTTAAGCATATCAACATACATTCTAGATTTGACTATCCGAATACATATATTGATATCAAACTCTGGTAAGATCTGCACTTATAATGGTGAAACAACTTGTCCACCTAAGCTACCACACAAGATTAGTCAACAATCTATGGCCAAGGAAAAACCATAGATTAGGACCTCATTCTCACAACATAACTCACATTTCTCTACTTGAGATTGGATGGTTATTAGAGTGTGAGGATAACCCTCAAAATAGAATCCCTACATCAACATAATGAACACACCATAAAATCATCCACGAGATCCATGAAATTACACTAAACACATATACCATGCCAACAACAAACTCATTATCATTACTAGATCATACTTGAATAAATGTCATACATACCCATGCTCATATTACAGTCCATGAAGCATCATAAATTTTATAATAAATACATATAGAACCAAAAAAAAAAAAAACAGATCAACAAACTAGAGAAAATCACAGAGAACTATATTGGCGCTCAAACTAGCACTCGATGCAAAAGTTCTGCAAAAGAGAGTGCTCAATGTTAGTTTCAGGTGCTCAAGCCAAGAGACATAAATCAACTCCAGGCCTGTAGTGTTCATTGTCGCTCAATATGTCCTTTTCACCACTCAATGCCAAAACATTCACATTTTGATCTGTTCAATGATGAAACATGCACTCAATGTCATATAAAAAATATAGCAATCCAGTTTTTATCTAATACAATCAAATTTTGATCTGATACACTTAAGGCTTATTCAAATAGCCAATTTAGTATCCTTGACTCATAGTTAGGTATAAAACCAAGTTTCAGTACCAATTTGCCCAAATGACTATAGACTTAATATATCAAATTAACACCAAACCAAATCTAAAACAACACACACCATCAGGTTTCTCAAACAAATTTTACAATCAGATTTCATAACAAATTTCATAATACAGTTTCACTCATTCAAGACACCATTTTCCTTCAATTGAATCCATATTACACTCATAAATTCATTAAAACAGAATTTACAAGTTAATTACAAAGTTTTAAATTCAAATTTAACATACAATAAAAGCAAAAAATGTGTCATTGATATTAAAATACAATAATTAGCTAATTGATATTAAAATGTATAATTAGATAATTGATATTAAAATATATTAATTAACTCTCCTTATTTGAGAGAAGACTAAACCGTTCTAGAAAGAATAGCTCTATAAATATAGGAAGTCTTATTTACTCCTACGAACCACATAAACACGATCACAGTATATACTATTAGGACTATTGATGAACAAAAAATCTTATAGAAAACTCAAACATTACATACATCTACAACATACTCATATGAAAAGAAAAACAAAACAAAAAAACAAACCAATTTACTCCACTTTATTAATCAAAATTGAAAAACTTGCCGCTATAATTATTCTTACCATATTATTTCTTCAATAAGGCGAACTAAATTTAAAATCTTATATTTTCTATTTATTTAGACACTTGAAGTGTGGTGTGAAATATCACAAAAGTATACAGATTATCATTACACAATAATTTCTTATTATGAACATTATATGAATTACCAGTTGATAACACATAATTATGTTTCTAACACAAAAAGAACATTTATAGATTAATTTACTGAAAAAACAATTTTAATAAATTTTTTTTCCGTGTTTTACCTTAAAGTCTTTATAGAGAAATTGGTCTACACAAAGGTGTCACTAATTAAAATACTGATTGTTATCTACAAGTCAAAATCGATTTAGACTTCAATTAATTTTTTAATTTTCATATTTTAAACAAATTATTTAGTTTAAGAAGCTAAGTTTATTAACTCAATGAACTGAGATAGTGTTATAATACTCAGCTGATATGAGAAAAATGAAATCAAGAAGTTCTTGCTGTGGGAGAAAAGACTGAAAACATATGGAATAGTAGACTAAATATATAAGTATCAATAATCCAAATATGGAAAAGCATAAACAAATACAATTTATAGGCTCCAAATGTGGGAGAAATCCCATATACAATGACAATGCATTCTTCAGGTCTTTCTTGTAGCTACAGTAATTGCCTCCTCTATAGCTTGAGCAAAAGTAGCAATCTTGTATGTGAAAAAGCCTACGAGCATTGGTATCAATTCTAAGTGCATATATCCAAATTCTGGAACCAGAATGCTGCAATCAGGAGAAACTAAGATAAGTAGGTTCACAAACAAATACCAATGTACATTCACCTCGTTCTTCAAACAGTAACAAGTGGAATTTGGATTCCCTAATGAACTTGTTTTTTTGTTGTCCTTTGTTGTGCCCTTAAAATACATTGGTTTACACTGATTTTATGTTTTAAAATATACTAAAAATCTTTTTAATATACCAAAAGTAATGGATTTTTAAGACACATAAGAGGATAACACAATAACTCAGCAGAAAAACTGGACTCAAAGAAGTGCCACAAGACCTACAAATCATTGACAAAAATGACATCCAATCAAATACATAATCCAAACATCAATATATTTGGATATCATGTCAAGGTAATAACATATATAAGGCAGTCAAAATGCCTTGCAAATGATAATTTCAAGGTTATGATTGCCCATTATTCAAAAGTTTTGTTACGAAGTTGGCAAACAAGTAAAGAAAGATTAAGGCAAAAGTAAGTTCAACAAAATGAGAACAAAAACAAAATCATGACAAGAGCCGTACCTGGAAAAACTAAAATCTTGATCAGGAATATTTGTTTGCGAATCAAATTGACTTAATTGTCAACATAATAAATAATAAATGTTGAAATTACAAATCAAAAGAGTACTTACGCATTCCAGCGGTTAAAGACCATGACTAGAACAACAGGAACCAGCAATCTTGGCTGCCCAATTGCTCCCCTGCAAGTAACAGCCAACAAGCCTATGTTGTTTATAACAATAAAGCAAGGTGAAAAACAAACTGACCTCCACAATTTTCACATTAAAAATGAGCACAAGTTGTTTGAATCTAATTCGGACCAAGTTGACTTACCTTGTTGAAGAGAAACTGTGAAAGACATCTAATAGGATAATTTTATAGGGATGAACAGTACAATACAAGAGTCAAGTTTATCCACTAAAGAAAGTAAATTCTGAATAGTAAATCTATCATCTATATAGATTACTTGACAAGAGCCTTTGCACCATCAGTTTTTAGTGAGTCCACACTACTTCCCAGCATGCGAATGTACACCAAAGAACCAAGAAAACCAGCTCCAAAACTGAATGCATGAAAGAAAAATATTAAACAAATGAATAAAACTTTACATCTTTCTGTCTGATGTTAACCAGTATTATCATTTAACTAATACATTCCCATTCAATTCCTCATTTTGTTTTCAAATGCAGGGAATACAAATATCTTAACATTTATTTCCTTCAATAACGTTTCTATTAAAAACAAAATTCTTTGTTTCTCTATCCCACCTAAATTCTCAAAACACATTAATATAATCTTCTTAAAAAGTTCAAAAAGGAGAAATGTTTTAAATATGAAGTGAATTAACTAATAAATGTTCAAATCCTAATTAGGTAAATTAACCTAGAACAACACCATATCCCATGTCAATAAGTTTTTAGTTTATATAATCCTTTTAGTATGTTTACTGGATGGTGGTTTTATATTAAACTGATTTTTACTCTCAATTGAACCATATTGGCTAGCATCTACAAAAGATGGGATAGATTGAGGAAGGTCGTGAATTCAGGATAACTAAATCAGTAAGAGCATGAAGAATTCAAGTACCTAGCTGCAATCTCAGGAGTGTAAGAAACATATGCTGAAACCAGACCAACACCACCAATACCCAAGGTAAGGACTTGCAACTTCTTCTTTAACTGAAAAACAAAAAATATATTTATGAAAAAAATTAACAAAAACTTGATATTTGGTGAATGCCACAACAATAGAGGGTACTATTCATATGACCTCTAACAAAAAAGAAAAAATTAACCAGACAATAATGCTTAATACCTTATCATACTGCTCCTGAGCTTGAGCAGCCAATACTTTAGGATCTTCCCGAGACTGCTTTATTTCGCGGAACATCACATCCTATAGCAGCACAGCTACTCTAAATCAGACCTTTGAATGGTAAAATTCAAGTTGTAAACATACTAAAGGTACATAGGTTGTCAAGATTTGTTTTGAGTCAAAAATATATCATTGATTTAGTGCAATGTCTTACCGCAGTAAATATTGATTTCTCCAAGGTTATATAAGTTAGAAATATATGCAGTTAGTAAGTGCAATGCTAGATTTAATGGTAGAGTTAAGATGAAAATAGAAAAACATTACTTACACTTCCCCCAGTTGCAGCCTTGGTAGCTCTATTCCATTTTTCTTGCTCACGGCGTGTTGGTGCTGATCTATATTTTACCCTGTTATTTCTAGTCTCCTGATCATCATTTCAGTTAAAGTTAAATGAAATGAATCATGTGGAGAAACATTACAAGGTATGTACCCAATTTACCCCAAACATAACCCACTAGTACTGGAGATATGCCAGAAGTCATCAATCCACAATAATATAATAATCAGGGGAAAATGAAGGGAAGAGACAAATCTCTCACATCAGTTTCTGCCTCAGCTTGCTTGTGTGCATTATTATGATTTACAGGAGCTGTAAGTTCTTTACTCAAATCAACTTCCAAACTGCAGTTCATAATTAAAATAATATTATAGATAAATAATAAGCAAAAGAAAGAGAATAATGCAACCAGATTTGCAGACTTTAATTTAAATATTGTAGAAAGAGACCTGTTCAGGCTCATGACTCTATTTAAGCTCAGAAACCCTGAAGGCTCTTCCTGTTGACAGGAATTTAACTGATGTCAGAACAAATTCATAGAAACAAACAAATTTAAATAATCTTGAATCATTCACCAACATTTCTTGAGTTACCACTACCAAAAACTAAGGCCTTCTCCCACTAGGTGTATTCATCTAAAGTAAAGTCTGAATTATTCCATGTTTCAGGAATGAAAGAAAAGGAGGGCATCTTAGAAGCCTAATATTTGTTGTATCATTATAATTACTATGCATAAAACTAGAGTAAACTACAAGAAAGAAACCAATGCTATACAAGGTAATCGTTTTCCAAACTCTTCTACCACATCCAGAGTTGTGTATGATATAAATTATACAACATCTGATAAGTATATATACTGTGAGTAAATCTATACATTCGCCTACGCACAGAAATTAAGCGGATCTGTTTTAGGAAACACTGGGGCCTGTAATTTTAGTTCAAGTGTTGACCCGGATATGGATTGATTACACGAGTGATATTCACACAAAGTCAAAATCATCAATATTAGGTAATTAGTTGAGATTATTTCATCTGTTTCTCTAGTTCATCATTTCAAATGCACAAAAAGGCCAAAGGCCAAAAGAAAAAGCAATCACCATAACCACAAGGACAGTTCTCCCACAAACAACTGTTCAATATCAATCCAAGTTTCCAACAAAAACAGACACCAATACACAACATCAGAATTTAAAATACCACCAACCCAGATGGACACTGGTTGAGTGAGAGAACAAATTGACCCAAAGTTCAGACCTTTGCAGGAGGGGGTGGAGCTTGAGGATCTTGAATCAACTTTTTGAAGCGACCCACAAACTCTTTGTTCCACATATAGTCATCAGAGGCCAAAGGATCTTCATCATCGCCACCCCAGTACTTGCGGAGCTTGGTGGTGGTGGGAGGACCACCGTACTCCCCAGGAGCCATCCCAGTGGACCATTTCACGGGCTTCTTCTTGGGAAGGATAACTTTGGTCTGCTTTGGGTCTGTCAAGGGTGCGGAGCTTTGAGACTCTGGAGAAGTGGGTATGGCTGCACAGCGCACACAAACGTGGCTCACAAGTGCCATTTTTCGTGTTATGGCAATGCAATCCTACGAAGACAGGGCAATGAAGGGGCAACAGATACAAAGAAATGATGTCGTGAATTGTGTGTCTGTCATGTTTACACATACTAGTTGGTTGCCAAACAATGCTTGCAAAATATCTATATCTTTTTTTTTTAATGTTTATTTTTTTTTAATTTTTGAAATGGAATAGAATTATCATTTAAGAATATTACTCCTCTTTTAATATTTTTTAAGATTAATAATATAGTGGTAAAAATCTCTTTCCCAAGAAATATACCTGAATAGTAATAATAATAGTAAAAGAGTATTTCATAGATGACGAAAAATATTACCAAAATTGATAATTAAAAAAAAAACATAGAACGTATTAGCTAAAGATGAACATGTTACTCTTTCCTTTTTTTTTTTAATAAAATAATATTATCGTAGTTAATGGAGAAAGATATTTTCTTGGCTGCATTTATATTTTGGATAAATATAGAAAATGGAAAGTTAAAAGTAAAAATAGAAAAGATGTGAGATAAGAATTAAATAAAGGTTAATTTAATAATTTGGTTTATGCACGTGTAATAAATTCTCAATTTATAATCTTGTGGTTGACTTTTAATTTACTTTTTAATATTTATTAAATAGATGTTAAACATGCATATATTGTTTATTAACTTTTTTTTAAATTGTTTAAGATGATCTTACGTTGACATGTCATATCATTTTACTTCGGTTGCAGTTTTTATCTCATAAATATCTAATCAATAGATAAATATCACAAAAAAGAAGAAGATAGATTTAGTATTTATGAAGTAAAAGAGTAAACTTAAAATCTTTCTTTGTATAAAGCCGTAAATAACTTAAATTTCATAAAATACTTACCAACTAATATGTATGTGATTTCTAATTGCCTTATAAGTGTACATAAAACCAATTTAGAGAAAAAAAAATTACCAGTTAAAAAACGAAAAACTAAAAACAAAACTAATAACGGTCACCCAACTTTTTAAGAATTTTGGGTCAACAAAATTTCTTTACCAAATATCATGGAATTGAAAAATCAAATGAACCCTCCTTTCATATTCCTTTCTACATCCACACAAAAGGTCAAAACACTGCATAACTGCATATAACTACACAATTCAACAGATTTTTCTCTTGAAAATTTATGTTTAAAAAACACAAATTAAGAAAGAAAAGCACAATAATCAATGAAACTAATATAAATGAAAAAGAAATAAAAGACAATAAATTGGAGTTCAAGAAAAAAAATTTATACGATCTAAGCAAGTGGAGGTAGAATTACATGAACAAGTAAACATGTTCCATTCAGTTACAGGTTAAAATTTGAACACAAAACACAGTATCTATGGACGATTGATTGGCTTTACGCGAATCCAGTGGCCGTTGAGCCACTCCTGATGAACCCTAATTGCGGAGGACGGGTACAAGATCTCCTCGTGAGTGGTGGAGAAATAAACATAGTAGTGGTGATCGTCGACCTTGCCGGAGATCTCGCCCACCCACCAGCCGTCGTTGTCAAAGACGTCGACGCGCTGGCAGAGAGCGAAGGAGGAGGCGGCGACGAGGCGCGGAGGCTTGGGGCGAAGCTCTTTGGGGAAGATGGTCTCGGTAAGGGGCTGGGACCCGTCGTCCTCCAGCAGCGTGTCGTAGCGTACGACGTAGAGGCCGTTGTCGAGGCACGACACGACGGTGGCGAGGTAGTAGGAGCCGAGGAAGCCCTCCTCGTTGCTGCACACCTCCACCTTGTCGCCGTTGCGGAAATTCACCTTCTTCTGCGGTGGTCTCATTGTAGAAGAAAAGGGTTCTTGAACACTGTTGTGAGAAGACAGAGAGAAAGTGTTGTTTGATTCTGTTGATTGGTATTACGTTATCTATCTTCTTATACTGTTGTTGGGATGAGTGTGTGTTTTTCTTTGATTCGATTAAATAAAGGTAAATCGTGCGCGTAAAGTTCAATGGATTTATTATTGGTAAAAATCTAAAATCATGCATTTATGTGTTGATTTTTTTGTTTCCAATGTTAGTTAATAAGATAAGATTTTATTAATAAGATCCTTAATTTTTTTTGTGATTGATTTTATAACTTATTTTTTTGTATGTTTTTATTAGTTCATTTTGTAAATGTAAATGGTGTCGTTGAGTCATTTTGTAGAGATTTTGTGTTGAATTAGTAATATATTTTCCTTATATTTAAGGTAATATTTTAAGGGGGTAACATTTTCTTTATATATTTCATTTATCTTTTTGAGATACGGATAGATTGAGATTTTATCTTAAAACACATCATTTATTATTTTTTCTTTATATTACTAATACATTTTTATTTTATTTTCATGTCGAAAGTTAATGCGTTTTTCTTTATATTTTTAATGTGTCAAGCGGCTTGAATATTTCAGGTAATATTTTGGATAATATTTTTTCTTTTATATATATTTTATTTATTATTTTTGGGATATGGACAGATTGAGTTTTTACCTTAAAACACATCATTTATTAAGTTTTCCTTATATTACTAATACATTTTTATTTTATTTTTGATGTCGAAAGTTAATGTGTTTTTCTCTGTATTTTTGTGTATCAAGGCTTGAATATTTCAGGTAATATTTTAACACGTGTCCTGGATAACATTTTTTATATATTTTTGGGATAAGGGCGATTTTTTACATTAAAACACATTATTTATTATTTTTTCCTTATATTACTAATACATTTTTATTTTATTTTTGATATCGAAAATTAATGTGTTTTTCTCTATATTTTTGTGTATCAAGACTTAAATATTTTAGGTAATATTTTAACGCGTATCTTAGGTAACTTTTTTTTTTATATATATTTCATTTATTGTTTTCTTAATATGAACAGATCGAGTTTTTACTTTAAAACACATCATTTAATATTTTTCCTTATATTACTAATACATTTTTATTTTATTTTTGATGTCGAAAGTTAATATATTTTTCTCTATATTTTTGTGTTACATTTTTTATATATATTTCATTTATTGTTTTTGGATATGGGCAGATCGATTTTTTACCTTAAAACACATCATTTATTATTTTTTCTTTATATTACTAATACATTTTTATTTTATTTTTGATATCGAAAGTTAATGTGTTTTTCTCTATATTTTTGTGTATCAAGACTTGAATATTTAAAGTTATATTTTAACGCGTATCTTAAGTAACATTTTTTTTTATATATTTTATTTATTATTTTTGTGAATTGGATAGATCGAGTTTTTACTTTAAAACACATCATTTATTATTTTTTCCTTATATTACTAATATATTTTTATTTTATTTCTGATATTTAAAGTTAATGTGTTTTTCTCTATATTTTTATATATCAAAACTTGAATATTTTAATGCGTATCTTGAGTAACTTTTTCTTTAATATATTTCATTTATTGTTTTCGAGATATGGACAAATTGAGTTTTTGCCTTAAAACACATCAAAATTGGTAATTGAATACAAATAGATTGTAAAAATTTGTCTAAAAATTTGTGGAGTTTGTTGATTGAAATCTGTGATTTTTTATTCAGGGGGGAAATATGTGGTAACCGTTGGATACATAAAAAATAAAAATAATAAAATACAATTTGTGGGAATAGATGGCTAAAGCTTTTTTTTTTGCAAATAACTTTATTTTGAGAAAACAATGATACTAATGAACAATGATTAAAATGATCTGTCACTATTAAAACAATAATTAAAATTTATATTAGATTTTAAAATGAAACTATTGTAGCCTCATCCTTCTTCTGATAGGTGTGCCGTATGGGCTGTTTATGGGACCAAAGTTATGCTGCATTTTGTTTCTTTTTGTTGTTCATGTCTATTTCTTTTATTCTTTTGAATTTATATTTCAGGTTTTAGTTTTCTATTCTTGGAATTATTAATTTTCTGTTGATTACCTCAAACTTTAATCATTACTTTTTCATTAATGTCACTGAAAATGTTAAGAAAATTATGTTTGAATGTGTCTTAGTTTAAGATTTAAGATGTCCTTCTCAACAACAGACAAACACCTCCTCAGAAGGCAAACGAAAGGAAATGATATATAGCACATTATTTTCTATAGTTTTTACAAATTTGTTACTTATCTCTTATTCTTTAGGTTCCTAAGGTCTTCAATCAAAGTGATGCAATCAAACAGAACGCAGTTCTCCAACATTTTAGAAACTTCAAGCAATGATGTAAGTCACAAAAAGAGAAATATTTCTCATTTGAAATTTAAAATGAATAAGAAATAAAATTTTGAAGTTGTTATACTATAATTCAATTTTTCGGAGTCCGAATTTTGATTTTCTTCCTTTAATGATTTTTACAAAAATATATTCAATAATTTTCACAAATCGTTTAAAATTTTAACGATTTTTAATAACCAATGAAAGATTAAAAGGTTTTTGAAAATTATTTAAACGGTTTTAAAAGATATATTAACTTTAAACATATTTTTAAAATTTTGGTTTTAATTTAAAATTAGTAAATAGTTAATTTATTTTAACATTATTTAATATGTTATACTATATTAAATCAAATTTTACACTATTATAATTAATATTATTATATATATTTTTATTTTTAGTTTTATTATTACTATTATAATAAAACTCTTCAGACTAAATAAACTAAATATTCTCTAAATTTTTTAATAAAATTAATTTAAGAAATTTGTTAAATTAAAAAATATTATGGTTTGGCCGAAGCCCTACTTCTTTTAATTTTGCAATTAGAAAAAAAAAATTAACATAACAATTAAAGAAATAAGGACATTGATCCCTCCACTTTTCCAATTTCATCCTCCACCTTCTCATTTTTTTTAACTTTTCCTTATTTATAAAAATAACATTTTCTTATTTTTTCTTTTTACTTTTTTAACCCTGTTAACAAAGTAACCCTAATTTTTACTTTCTACTTCAGCTTTCGCAGACTTTCATATACTTTCCAAGACAGCCCCACCTCCCATTTGGATTCTCACTCCCACGCTCCGCACCTTTCATTTTCTAAAACTTTCCAACTCTTCCAGTCATCTCTTCCTATGCTTTTTAGCTTTTGGTGTGTGCGGCGGTCCGACGGTTGTTTGCGGCGGTCCGACGGTTGTGTGCGGTGGTGCGACACAGTGGTTGTGGCTTTGTAGTTTCGTTTCTGCTTGTGGGTGTGTGCGGCGGTGTAGTGGGTGTGTGCGGCGGTGCGGTGCGGTGTGTGCGGCGGTGCAGCGTGGTGTGTGTGGCGGTGCGACTTGAGTGTGCGGCGGTGCGACGTCAGTGTGCGGCGGTGCGGTGCAGTGGTTATTGCTTCGTTTCGTTTCTGCCGTCTATGAGAGGTTAGTTTTCGTTGCGCATGATATAAAGGTTGTGTTGATTTCTTGGTTTGTAAATGTATGTAATTTAGGGTTTATTTTGTTGATTTATGCTCTCTGTTTGTGCGTGATTGTTCTTTTGCTTCGTTTTTTTTTCTCTGATGTTTCTAATAAAGGTTGTTTCTGGTAAAGGTTTCTGTGTGCATAGTTGGAAGAAGACAGGCCTAAACAGATGACTGAGTGGCGGAAGAAGTAGATAACATGTTGCAATGATAGTCCTGCAAATAAGATGGTTTATGTGTTGGCTTGGTTGATTTCCTTTGTGGAGTAGCAGTGGCAGGTTCAACANAAANANGTTGAGAAGAAAAACTAACAGGGTTTGGAACTTTTGAGAAAAGAGGTGATTGAGATGAATTGATTTTGGTGACAAAATCCAAGGAATTTTGTGTATCAATAGGTGTGTGCTTGTCACTAGTAAGAAAAGGAAATATGTTTTCATAA